>NW_020529302.1:0-15000 GCF_003368295.1 Carassius auratus
TTTTGATTAATAAATCCAATCAACTAAAATCCCAATGTTTCAGAAGTTCTGTAAAACTTTAGCCTATATACAAACCCGAAATCAAAAAAAGTTGGGACACTTTACAAATTGTGAGTAAAAAAGGAATGGGATAATTTACAAATCTCATAACTTATATTTTATTCAAAATAGAATATAGATAACATATCAAATGTTGAAAGTGAGACATTTTGAAATGTCGTGCCAAATACTGGCTCGTTTTGGATTTCATGAGAGCTACACATTCCAAAAAAGTTGGGACAGGTAGCAATAAGAGGCCGGGAAAGTTAAATGTACATATAAGGAACAGCTGGAGGAGCAATTTGCAACTTATTAGGTCAATTGGGAACATGATTGGGTATAAAAAGAGCCTCTCAGAGTGACAGGTGTCTCTCAGAAGTCAAGATGGGCAGAGGATCACCAATTCCCCCAATGCTGCGGTCAAAACAGTGGGGAGATTTCAGAAAGGAGTTTCTCAGAGAAAAAACTGCAAAGAGTTTGAAAGCTTTATACATCAATCTACAGAGCATAATATCATCCAAAGATTCAGAGAATCTGGAACAATCTCTGTGTGTAAGGGTCAAGGCCTGAAAACCATACTGGATGCCCGTGATCTTCAGCTCTTAGACGCACTGCATCACATACAGGAATGATACTGTAATGGAGATCACAACATGGGCTCAGGAATACTCCAGAAAACATTGTCAGTGAACACAATCCACCGTTACCAGCTAGAACTCTATAGGTCAAAAAAGAAGCCATATCTAAACATGAATCCAGAAGCGCAGTGTTTTTTCTGGGACAAGGCTCGTTTAAAATGGACTGTGGCAAAGTGGAAAACTGTTCTGTGGTCAGACGAATCTAAATTTGAAGTTCTTTTTGGAAAACTGGGACGTCATGTCATCGGACTAAAGAGGACAAGGACAACTCAAGTTGTTATCAGCGCTCAGTTCAGAAGCTGCATCTCTGATGGTATGGGGTTGCATGAGTGTGTGTGGCATGGGCAGCTTACACATCTGGAAAGATGAGCTCCATCAATGCTGAAAGGTATATCCAAGTTCTAGAACAACACATGCTCCCATCCAGACGTCGTCTCTTTCAGGGAAGACCTTGCATTTTCCATCATGACAATGCCAGACCACATACTGCATCAATTACAACATCCTGGCTGTGTAGAAGAAGGGTCCGGGCACTGAAATGACCAGCCTGCAGTCCAGATCTTTCACCCAGAGAAAACATTTGGTGGCATCATAAAGAGGAAGATGTGAAAAAGAAGACCTAAGACAGTTGAGCAACTAGAAGCCTGTATTAGACAAGATCCTAAACTTGACCAACTTGTCTCCTCAGTCCCAGACGTTTGCACTCTGTTATAAAAAGAAGAGGAGATGCCACACAGTGATAAACATGGCCTTGTCCCAACTTTTTTGAGATGTGTTGATGCCATGAAATTTAAAATCAACTTATTTTCCCCTTAAAATTATACATTTTCTCACTTTAAAGTTATTTTGATATGCCATCTATGTTGTATTCCTAATAAAATATTGAAATTTGAAACGTCCACATCATTGCATTGTGCTTTTATTCACAATTTGTACAGTGTCCCAACTTTTTTGGAATCGGGTTTGTATATTTTTATGAATTTTATTTAAATGTAGAGCTATATGTTCAATAAGGTTTTAATTTTTAGTTTTTTTCTCTCTCTCTTTTTTTTATATTTAGTTTTATATAGTGTGTATTAACTGGAAAAGTTCATAAACTAATGAAAGTAGACAGACAGACAGACTCTCTCTCTCACCGTCTTCATCGGTCTGGACGTGGATCTCGGGGCTCTCTTTGACTCCCTCGCGGTTGCGCAGCAGCATCCTGAGGCTGAGGTTGGTGAAGGGCGAGAGGTTGTGGATGGTGTGCTGGCTGCCGTGTGCCGTCTCCTCCCTGCTCTCCTCCTTGCCTCCTCCTCTGGCGCGGTACTGCACCGTCAGGCTGTAGTTGTGGCAGCGGGTCACGTTATATCCCAGTGGCTCCCAGCGAAGCGTCACCTGACGGGCCTCGATGTCCACCACCTTCAGCTCCTGCGGGTCGTGCATGGGCTCTGAGAGAGACAACAACAAGTTACTTTTAAAATTAATGCATTACAATATTGCATTACTCCCAAAAATAACTAATTATATAACTTTTTATGGAAAGCAATGCGTTACGCTACTTTTGAATTACTTTTATATCTGCATGGGCAGAGCTTGCTTGTTTGTTTTTAATATAAATCACTTTTCTTCTACAAATGTAAAATCACAACAAAAGTGGAGTGAATAATCCTCATGCTGAAGGAAGTGTCAATTCTCATCAGAAACCAGAGCCCTGATCCCGTTTCTGTGGGTCTGCAAACATGAGAGCGACTCCTATAAACCACTCCAGGATCAAAGCAGCAATCAGATCAGATGAAAGACTGCATCTAATACAGCATCACAGCACAGTCCACAGACATCTGATCAACATCTGCTCAATGCATATCAAACAACTGCTTCTGTTGCTCTTTTGTAAGATGCATTGGATGAAAGAGCCTGCTGAATGCATACAGTAAATGTACAGTACATGCAAAATAACTAACAAAATAAAGAGCATCTTAAAATGTATTGTTTTTGTTAGTCAAGAATACTATATTTTCCATAACACAAGTCACGTTTTTTAACCAACTGAAACATGATATAGGTCTATATTTTATACTTATATTTTTCAAATGTTGTTGATGATCCAAACATGAAGCAGCAAGGGACCGGAAGCTTCTGGAAACAGGATGATGGAGGTAAATGGTGAGTTTATCTTCTGGGAAACATGCATCTCTTCAGTCGCTTCTGAAGGGCAGCAGTGAATGAAATCAGAAGACCGTTCTCTGTCTCTCTCTGGTTGGATTCGGGCCTCAACACACACTAATAGGATCAATTTCCATTCTCGCTTAAATCTGAAGTCCATTTCTCTGGAACTTAACATTTTCCCACCTATTAGACCCAGACAGCGCTCAATTTCCCTTTTCCATTCTGGAGACACACACACACACACACACACACACACTCATATCGCACCTCTCAGGTTTGTCACAGTGTGCACCAGAAAGACACCAGATGTCTTGAACAGCGATATATTTGGGGGGAAATTTACCATTTAATGAGTTATATTGGTTTAGGGTTAGGGTTTATGCAAATAAATATATAAAAACAGCTGAAAATGCAATTTTTGCCCTGAAGATGTGTTTTTAAAGTGTGACGTTCAAGCCTTTACTTCAGTACTTTACGCACAGTATAATGCATTAAGTCCAAGTGATGCATTATTCTTAAATGTATCTTAAAATGCATTATTGTATTTTTGCAGATTCCTAAATCAGTTAAATCTGGTTGCTTGCCATGTGTTTTAATGCACTGCACATTCTGAAGATGTAATAATTAATAGATAAGTCTTATAATACATTATAACAACAATTATTTATGGGATAACTGAATGCATTATAAGGTGCATTAATGAATGCATTAGAATACTTTTATAATGCATTAAATATAAAGGCATCAAGTGGCACCAGAATAATAAATGCAGCTATTCGTCAAACCTCGTCTTCATTAATTCACCTGAATGTTGCTGCTGTTTCATAACATGATTTTAGCACAGTAAGTGCCCAGCCTCGGGGGGGCTCGTCACTGTATTGTTCAATGACAGACTCTGAATGTTTCAGAAGAATGGAAGGTCGTCTCAGAGGTCTGCATGCTCCTCTGTGAAGCTCGTCCTTGACTGTTCAGACCTGACAGCTCAACGCTTGCTAAATGATTAAATGCAAATGGAAGATAAAAACAGAACACAAGCACGCATTACAGGGGACAAACCGCAAATGTGACGGAAACGCAGTGAACAGAGTTTAGCGTCTCAGATGCATTTCATCATTTATTCACAACACCAAAAAGCAAAGCAGAAAAATGACATTTGGAAAGGTCAGACGCACGAGAAACAGCTGAGCACGCAGGTTCAAGAATCAGTCCGTCTTATTCTGACAAATCACACACATCAACATGCTGGAGAACACCGATGGACTGCGTGAGCAGATGTGTAATATCACCAATATTCACTTAAATTCATCTTTAGAGTAAAGTATGGAAGGGATAATGCACGGCTCTCCGCTTCATGTTGGGTGGTTCTGTGCCTCCACGTCATGCATTAACACTATATATATAATTTTCAGTGTGTGTGTGTGTGTGTGTGTGTTTATGAATTTACGCTGAGATACGTTTTTGAGAACAAGTGATGGGTAAAAAGAAAGAGTGAACTCAATTTCAGACAATCACAGCCAAATTGATCCTCTTTACAATTTTCTAAGTTCAGCAGTTCTACTGATTTTTTGGACAATTGGCCGTATACACAGAATGATTTGTGAGATATTTCCTCCTCATTGATGTGAAAACCACTTAAGAATGAGGAGGAGACAAGAAAACACGGAGGAAGTGTTATTATGGATTATGTGTTTGAGTTAAAATCATCTTAATGCTGGATGTGTTTCAGGTTTTGTCTTCTCCAGATGTTCACTGATGGACTAAAGTGCTGTGGATTATTGTGATGTTTTTATCAGACTCTCATTCTGACGGCACCCATTCACTGCAGAGCATCCATGGATGAGACACTGATGCAGAGCTACATTTCTACAAACCTGATGAAGACACAAACTCATCCCAATATTGGATGGACTGAGGATGAGTAAATTAAATACATTTAAATGTTTGGGTGAAATAACACAAAACGTTTTTAATACTGAAGGATGAAAATAGAGTGAGATGAAGTGAACGAGAGCAGATGGACGTCTGAAGGCTCCTTCACATGCATTGCTGCCGTTTAAAGAGTGTCATGCAGAAAATAGAGCTTTAAAATCCCTCTATTTGCGTAACTATCAGCGACGCACAGTGACTGGGATGAGTCCGAGCGGGACGGGAACACACACACACACACACACACACACACACACACACACACACACACACACACACACACACACACACACACACACACACACACACACACACACACACACACAGAGTGAACTGTGTGAATGCCACCCAAACGTAACATTATCAGCATGTTTAACGATGTCAGTCATGGAGAAACACCTCAGAAATGACTGAACCAAGCAAATTTCTGCTTCAGTACAGAGAAAACGTGCCATACACATCCATAAAAACACACACACACACTCAATGAAACACAAACACAACTGTACAAATCTCCGGCAAATTGTTTCTCGTTGTTATATTTCTTATTTGAACTTATTTCATAAAAAAAACTATTTGGTAAAAAAGAAGAAGAAGAAACATCTATTGGTGAGAGAAGCTAGAAATACTGCACCCGTCCTAAAATCTTCTGATGCTTTTGATGGAAAATAAAAAAACTGAGTGATTCCCTGTGAGTAAACGAATCGAGCAGCTCAAATACTGTAAATGTGAGTACAGTAACAGTGATATAAAGTCCCGTGTGTTAAACAGTAAACGAGAGTCGTGTCAGAGCAAACACACGAGCACATGACGGACGCTCGGCCTCTCTCATCAGCTGCTAATTGAATAATTTCAGCGTGACATTTAGATGGAACTATTAGCAGCTCTTTATCATTACAGCTTGACATTTATATAATATTTCCTAAATTCCCAGCACATTATTGACTCCTGTTCATCCTAATGGCTCGTTCACATTAACTTCATCAAGCAACTAGATGACATTATTACAACACACCAGATCAGACAACGAGAGAAGTGTGTAGGAGACCATTTGGGTTAAATATTAGGTATATATCCAAACTACTGCTCAAAAGATTGGGTCATACTTTATTTTTTATGTTTTCGAAAGAACAAAAAAAGTTTCTTCTGCTCACCAGGGCTGCATTTAATTGATTAGATCGCATTGTAACGCAGCATAAAGCAACGCAATGTGTAACACAACAAAGTATTGTAACACTTCATAATGCCGCATAAAGCACGGTAACGAATTGTGATGCAAAAAAGCATCATATAGAATGGTAATTTTATTGTAACACAACATAATTATCATAAAGCATTGAAACACATTGTAATGCAACAATGCATCATAAAGTGTCATAATGCAACAAAGTAACACAACTTCATAATGCATCGTAAAACATCAAAATGCAAGCATTGTAAGACTTCAGAATGCATTGTAACGCAACATAAAGCATAGTAACACATCATAATGCAACATAACACATTGTAATGCAGCAACGCATCATAAAGAACGCTAAGTTTGTCATTGTGCTGAGTTCTTGCTGTAAGAATTATAAAGAATCGACCAGCACTGGTATTTTCAAAGAAAGGGAAGTATTCAAAAGTTAAAGATCAATGTAAGAACTACCGAACCTGAGCATCTCTGACAAATATCTTGTAAACTGTGCAGCGTGATCGGTAATATAGATGCTGTCACACGTTTATTTGAATGGGTTTACGTATTAATTTCTCAGACATGGCTTTATCATTTGCATCTTGACTCGCTCTTATTATAGTGAGAGTGTAGCTCAGTCTGAAGTCTCTAGAGACGGAGGGATCCGATCGCTCCTCACACTAGTTAATGAAATGAGTTCAGCGGTGTGACCCGTCGGGCTCGATCTGATCTGTTAGACTGATGTGTCGATCTGCTCGTGAAGATCAGGAGGTCACAGGTCACGCTTTAACATGAACCCAATCACCAGGGTGACGGCGTTACCATGACAACCGTGCATGGGATCGATGCTCAGTGTTCAACTGGGGTCCGTGTTTGGGACGGAGATCAGGGAGACCAATGCTCACAGACCTCAAAACAACCACTATCATTCCAGACTGCTTTTATTGATCAAAGACATATTAAACAGCAGAGACATCAAATCAAATGTGGCTGTTTTAATAAAACAAGGCAATGGATTCTTAATTCATGGCCACAGTTTAATTCAAACAAGGAAAGAGGTTGGTGGAAGCAATATACACCGCATGCCATCTGAGAGTCTCTGTATACACACTGCTGTAACAGAACACCTGCTGGTAATCTTCTGCCATAGTCACTATTCAGCCTTTGATGAATATATATACAGTTTAGCACATAATGCATCATAGCGCATGCCATATATAACACATGATGCATAATGTATCATAATACATAGTGCATCATAAATCGTCATTATACATCATGATGCATAACACATTATAAAGCATTATAACATGTAATAATGCATAACACATAATGCATCATGATGCATCATAACACATCAAAACCCATCATAAATCATGATAACATAAGTCATCCATATGAGTCATGCACTATATTATATCTCTTCAGCCCCACATTCCCGCTGATACTCCCTGAAATCAGATGAATTGTGAGCTTTTGAGGAAGTACGAGTGAAAGTAAAGTGACAGAATGAACTCTCCCGTCTGCTGTGTAACAGGGCTGAAGGTTTGGGTCTAATGAAACATGTTTCTCTGCGTGATTCATCTGACAACATACATCACGACTGACGGATATGAGTTTACAAACAGCCTGCAAAGTGCTAAAGCTAATTCCTCTCTTATTTATTTGATTCCTGCAACCGCTTTAAAATCAAACTTAGAAAAATAAAAGCAGACAAACAGTCAGGAGTGAATTTATCTTCATTAGCGCCGAAACTCATCTGCTTCCACTCAGCTGCCATTACTGATGATAAACGACATCAGACAGAACCAGAGACGAACGAGAAGAACGACAGATTACCAAAACAGAGAGGGGGAAAGAGACGAGGGAGGAAGGAACATAAGAGTGAAAGAAAGAGAGGAAGAAAGAAAGAAAGAAATGGAAGTTATGGAAAATAGAGAAAGAAATAATAGAAAAAAGATAAGAGTAATTAAGCTTTTCCTTGATGGATCTCATGTGCGGTGTCAGGTAGAAGTCAACTTTACATTAAAAAGGTCATCTGATCCAATTTCAATTGTTACTTTCTCTTTGTTGTGTAACAAGCTCTTGGTGCATGAAGACGATCTGTAAAGTTACAAAGACTAAAGTCTCAAATCCAAAGAGATATTCTTTATCAAAGTTAAGACTCGTCCACACCTCCCTAAAACGCCCCGTTCAAACACGACCCACATGTCACTGTGTGGAAATATTTGCATAATGTCGCCCAGATGTTTCAGTTCATCCAATCACAATGCACTGGGTCAGTCGGCCAATCAGAGTAGACTGTGCTTGTCAGAAGGAGGGGCTTTATAGATAATGAGGCGTTTGAGAGAGGCGGGGCATAGAGACCTATAATAATGTACAGTATCTGAATAATAATGTGTTTTTTTAAATATTAAAGCACGTCAACATATTCTGTTACACCAAATACACCAAATATTTTCATATGACCCCTTTAATATGTAGATTAATGTCTAATAATGTATGTTCATCACACAAACGATCAGAATGAGAACATGATGATGAACATGATGCAGCTGGAAGATGAAAGTCAATTTAAAATAATAACTTCCTATTTTAATATTCTTTAAATATAATTTATTTCTGTGATGTGCCGATGTATTTTCAGAATCATTCCTCCAGTCTTCAGTGTCACATGATCTTCAGAAATCAGAATAATATGATTTTTTTAATTTTTTTAATGGCTGATAAAAAAAAAGCACCGTGTCACAGAAATAAATTATATTAAAGTATATTACAATTGGAAACCAATATTAGAAACTGCAAATATACATCACAATTCTGTATTTTTTAAACCAATAAATTTAGCCTTGGTGAGCATTAGAAAAAAAATAAGCACATAAAAAATTACACTGATCCCAAACTTTAGAACAGCAGTGTGTGTGTGTGTGTGTGTGTGTGTGTGTTTATATATACACTATAGCAGTATTTCTCAAGGTTATCAGAGATTGTATTGTGTCTTGTGAACAGGTAGATTTGTTCACTAGTTGGAAGTAAAATGGTCAGCGTGGCTTTTATTAAAGCTCTTCGAGAGGAAAAACATGCAATCAGACCGAAGCTTTGCATTCAGACAAACGCCTTTGTGTGGCTCACAAAACAATAACGTGCAGAAACGATAAGCCTGCAAACCTCCCACAGAATAATTCACTTTCAAGGGTAGATCTCATTTTTTTCCTGTACGTCTTTGTTTCTTTGTCACTGGACTTCCATTAAGCGCAGCAAAGAGAGAACAAAGACAGGAGAAAAACACTGGCTTCCTCAATCTGCTGCTGCTGAAACACACGTGTTAAACAGGTAAAGCCCAAACTGTCTTTGAGGAGCTAAACAGAGGACTGTTAGGAATTAGGCCAGACCAAAACTGAACAAGATAATAAACAGATGATGGGAATGATTCAGAGGGAACCAGGATGTGTGAGCATTCAGTGAAAAACTGAAGATCAGAAGATGATGAAGGTCGTCCAACGCAAATCAGGCTTTGCAAACAGATGTTTAAGGAATGATGGAGAGATCATCTGATATTCTCAAGGGAAGACTCGTATGCATTGGGAGAAGATTGAAATATGATGATGTATTCATTTAATCACAGGATTACACTCTTAGAAAGATATGTGTAAAGTTATTGGCTTCTACTGATCAGTGTTATTGTAGTATCATAGAATAATGCTATATTTCATATTAATATTTTGGTTAAAAAAATAATACAAACCAATAAATATTTATTAATTAATCTTTATTATATTTTATCAAAATATAAATAAAAATTGCATAATATATTTAACACCCATATAATTTTTTTTTTTTATATTATACAAAAAATATTATTTCTGCATATATTTTTGTAGTACTTTCAGTTTTATTTTAACACTGAGATAATAATGCAGTTTTTATTAATATTTTAAATTACTTGTTATTTATTAGATTATATGTTTGCATTTTAATTTTAGCTAACATATAATTTTAATGTTATATTGTTTATTTTTTTAATACTATTGAGTATTTAATAAGTGTTTTTAGTAATATATGTTGTAGTCATTTTAATATTGTTGTGATTTAATTAATATTAATCTTGGCAGGTGTAACAGTAAAAACACAAGATAACATAAGATTTAAAAATATTTGCTTGTTTCATATCCAGAGATGTTAGCCAATCAGAGCAGTGGGTGTTTTCATTTGAAGTCTTAAAGGAGACACGTCCCTTTAAACAGTGTTCAAATCAGAGAGCTAAAATCAAGGTAAAGTGGCTTTTTATTCCTAAATTCCGATGTTTTTTGATGTAGAAATCCTACTAATATTTTGAGTGCACCTTAGGAAACATTATAAAATAATAAAAATGCGGTTTGTGAACTGTTTCTTTTTTTTATACTTATGTTTTATGATTTATGTTTGGGAAGTGTAGTTAAACTACTTCATTTTATGAGTCCCTCATAGTTCATGAAGCTTCAGCTGAACTAAACAGAGTAAATGTAAAAGTTAAACTGCACATCACACATGCTAAAAGCAGTACTGACACACACGCACACACACACACACCCCTGCAAGCCTGCTGTAAAGGCTGGAGACTCAGACTCATCCATCGCCATCAGCTCTGCAGAAATGAACAACAGTGAGACCTTCAGCAGGAGGTCAGAACCTAGAAACAGCCTCCAGTTCCTCAAGCCTCACACACACACACACACACACTCGTGTCAGGTAGCACAGTACGCTGCTGCGGGCCACAGCTCATCTCTACTGAACTCAAACACACTCAAGATCACCAACGGCCTTTAAGTGCAGATGGAAAGATCACCATTCTGAGCTACACCAGCAAGGATGCAGAAAAAAATATTAAATAAAGAAACAATAAAAAAAGAAGTATAAAGAATCTAAAATATACCATAAAACATTAACATTTTAGTGTAATATTATACACATATTTATATATATATATATATATATATATATATATATATATATATATATATACATATATACATGCACGTTCAAATAGTTATAAAAATATTTGTAAAGTATATAGTATTAAAAGCATATACAGTATATAAAGTGGACTGTATGAAAAATGATAAAAGTTTATGAGATTTCTAAATTTCTAAATGATGGCTCATTAACAGCATCTCTCATCTGTGGGGTTCCCCAGGGTTCTGTTTTGGGTCCGTTGCTTTTTCTTTGTATTGTTGCCTCTGGGGCAATTGAGAAGTACTTTTCAAGGTATATGCTATCACTTCTGTGCAGATGATATTTAACTTTATATCTCATTTAAGCCCCATGAGAATACAAATGTATCTCTTCTTTAAAAAAAAAAAAAAAAAATGTCCGGATGGCAAACAGTTACTTGCAGTTAAATTCTAAAACATTTACCTGCACATTTGGTGCGGGCTCTCAGCGGCGGCCCCGGGGCCCCGGTTCCTCCCTCCAGGGGCCGTGTCAGCAGAACGCTGATCTCGTACTCCGTGTCAGGGTCCAGATGGCCGATCTTGTGCGAGGTTTTATCGACGGGCTGCAGGTCGTACATGGTGCCAGAGACGGTGCGGTACTCCACCTCGCGGTTGATGATGGGTCCGTCTCCGTTGATGGAGTTCGCATTGAGCTGGATCCAGAGATACGTGGCCCCGACCGCCATGAGCTGAGGAGGAGCGATGGGAACCGGCGGCTCTGGGAGAACACACAGAACATTTAACGTGAATAAAATCAGAATTCATTCTGACGGCACCCATTCACTGCAGAGCATCTATTAATGAGACACTGACACACTGCTATTGCTTTAAGATATTAATACTGTTTTCTGTAACCTGCATTAATAGGAAGTGAGTTTATGCTAAAAGAAAAAAAAAAGAAAAGAAAAAAGAACAAATATCTGCCAACGGGGCCAGAAATTTTTTTATAATTGTACTTTACTAAGGTTTTATACTCTTAGACAAATTGCAAAATTATATTAACGTATGTATTATAAACACTAGAAAATTAAATAATAAGATAAGAATATATATAGTTGTATACTTTTCTTTATATTGTTTAATTTTGTAGTGTTTTATAATACATAAAGTAAACAAAATAACACTTCTCCTTTGCATGCATCTATAAACTATTGATGTGTACATCATGAATGCAATGTAAGCAACTTTGAATAAAAGTGTCTGTCAAACGCATGTTTTTTCTCACATTCTTTCCAAATGAATGAAAACTAACAATCAGCAACACAAAAGGAATGCTATTGTTACAGAAGTCTTCAGTCGAGGGTGAATCAGAGATCCTGTGTGACAGTTGAGTGAGTTGTTCATGTTCATGTGTGTCTGCGACTGCAGATGGACGTCCCTCAGTCACCTCAGAAATACCCATAATCCTCCACGACCCAGCTGCCAATTAAGCACCAGCTCAAACGAACCGCGTAATCCTGACGCCACAGTCACAGCGGGACAGAAGAACACAGAACCTGCTCTTCACTTCTGCTTTGCTCACTTGTATTTGACTGTCCTTTCAGAAACATATCGACCTCTGACCTCACGAATGCAGGGACGCATGTCTGAACGATTATTACACAAGGCGTAGTCACACCGAATGTGAAGAACAGACCGATTTTTTAACCAGACTGTGCTGAAGCCACACGAAAACAACATTAGAATGCAAGAAAGTCTAGTGCTATTAACACAGCATTCATTTTTTAATATTTAAAATACAATTTCTTATTTTTCTTTTTTTTTTGTGAAATATGACCTGTATGCTTCACACGTGTCATTAATTATAATTAAATGCATTAAATATAAAAAGTATAAAAATACTATAAAATATATTATTATTAGTTATAGCATGAAAAGTATATAAAAAGGCATAACATTTTCTAAAATATAAGTACAATATAATGTTTTTAAAAAGGTATGGTATAAATAAAAAATATATATTGTACTTAAAAAGATTAAAAGTTATAGTATAAAAAGCAAAAATGCTTAATATATACTACTAAGCTATATTTAAGTATGAAAAGTATATTTTAAAAAAACGTTTGTAATAGTTTGTAATAATCAATGGTCACCAGTTTTAATATTTAATATTTAATATAATATATTTTCTGGAATATACATTTAAAATATACACGTTTATAGTACTAAAACAGAATGATAAGATATAGTACAATACAAATATAAAGCATTTATAAATAATAAATAAAGCGCACAATTTTTTATTCACTAAAAAACTAAAGTTATAAAAGTATACAAATGTGAAAAATATAATATAAGATTATATTCAATTCAAGTTTATTTGTATAGCACTTTTCACGACAGAAATCATTGCAAAACAGCTTTCCAGAAAATTACGTTTCTACAATCTATTTAGTAATAGTTTATCAGTGATGACCATCAGTTTATGTGCATATGTACAGTAAATCAATTAAAGACGTAATCAAACAGCCGATGATGAACACTATTAACAGCAATTATCATATGATGCAATCACACTTGTGGCAGAATCTGGTAGATCTGTGTGTTGTTTCAGGGTTGACATCATCTGAAGTCCTCTGAGGTTTATATTTATAATGTGTTTATTTGAGCACACGCACATGTGTGTGATGATTTTAGGACAGAGGACAGCTGTGACCTGTTTCAGTAACACACCTGCCTGACACACACACAAAGACACACATGCAAACATGCACGCGCGCATACACACACACACACACACACACACACAAACAGACACACATGCAAGCGCAGACACACACACACACACAAAGACACTGTCTAACACATATCACACTGCCTAACACATAACAAACTGTCTAATATTTATAGTGTTTTATCGCTCTATAATCTAACTTGTGAATCAATGCTGTACTGTTTGATGTTTAGATTTTTGTACAACAACAAGAGGAGCATCATTTATTTGAAGTGCATTAAACATCAAATAAAAGGCGTGTCGCCCAGCCTGAGGGCGGAGCCTCTGATCATGATTGACAGCTATCTGTCCGGGCAGGCGGGATAAAAACAATCAATCATATAAAGCTATGAGGTAAAAAAACTACAGGAACATGAATTCAATTGAGCGGGGAGACACAGAAAGAGCTGAAGAAATATTGAAGGCCATTAGTGCGCCGGAGAGAAGAGAACACGCGAGGATTCAAATGCAGCAGCACCATAAATTAATATCAAATAACTCTTGAAGGGCTGAGTGTGAAAACATGGATGCGGTCAAGGACGACTCGTACCATAAAACACCCACCGAGACATAAAACACACAACAATCTCCTCGGAGCATCAGCTTCAGCTCCATCCATCCATCCTTCACACACACACACACACGCACACACACACACGCACACACACACACACACACGCACACACACACACACTCTCTCTCTCTCTCTCTCTCTTACACACATACAGAGCAGAAGAGTGCAGGAGCTACGATAGAACCCTGAGGAACCCCGCAGGTTAAGTTGCCTGGGGATTAGATAAAACTTCAGATTTTTACAGAGAAATGTATTAGTACGGTTGAATTGGATCATTGAAGGTAAGCAGCAAAGACACTGGTTAATAAAATGGGATTAAATACATAAATTATATTTATCGTATTTAACATTATCGCAGGTTTGTATCATATTCTGAGTTTGCATTTGACTGTTTTTATAGATTTTGAGGAACACTGAATGTGTTTTTGTGCAGGTGAGATGATAGAAGTACAGTAAGATCATGTTCACAACGCTCTGTATTTACTCCCGATACTCCCGGTCACCATGGCAACACCAGAGCTGTCACTCAATACATGAGAAACAAAGTAACTGGAGTTAATTATTTGAAAAAGTCACTCAGATGTTTCCTTCTAAATTAAAAAGTAATGCGTTACTTTACTAATTCCTTGAAAAAATGAATCTGATTACGGAACTCATGTTACTTGTATTGTTACCCCCTACACTGTGTGTGTGTGTGTGAGAGTGTGTGTGTGTGTGTGTGTGTGTGTGTGTGAGTGTGAGGACTCACGTTTGATGGTCAGCTCTCCGTAGTTGGACACTCCCACACCTCTGTTCGAGTGGACAATGCATCTGTAACG
>NW_020529302.1:20000-22500 GCF_003368295.1 Carassius auratus
TTTCTGAAAGAAGTGTCTTCTGCCTGCAACATCTACATTTATTTCATTTAAAATACTGTAAAAAATTGTGAAATATTATTCCAATTTCAAACATCTGTTTTCTGTGTGAATCTGTGTTAAAGTGTAATGTATTTCTGTGATGCTCCGCTGTATTTTCATCATCATTCCTCCAGTCTTCAGAGTCACATGATCTTCAGAAATCAGAATAATATGATGATTATATATACATATGAGAATCCAATCGAACACTGACTAATCTATCAAAATCAAGTTCCCAGGTTCCATAACAGTTAAAACAAAAGCTGTGAGTGTGTTGTCTAAGTAGACAGCAGAATCCCACTTGACCCTTTCCATCCTCCTCCATTCATCTGCTAACGGCGTCTCTTTTATACTCTCATATCACTCCAGCACTACATGAAAGCTTTATCGCCTTCTTCCCTTCTCTTTTCAGTCTTTTGTTTTCTTTATTACTCTCTCTTTTATGGCTCGACTTCAATGCCTGGAGAAAGACAGACGATATTGATATTTGGAGGGTGGCAGGAAAAGGCCAAGGAGCGTGCGATGAGGGTGTTTTTACGACAGAGTCGGGTCTTACTGCACTGATGGCCCTTGAGGACCACGTTCTTGATGGCCAGCAAGCCGCGCTGCCCCGAGGTCACCGCTTCAAAGACGATCTGCGGAGGAAAGAGAAAGCTCATAAGCACAGTGATAAATGGACACGGTCTCCAAACGCCACACAGAGGAGTCCCACAGGGTTCGAGACGAGGCCCATTTAACTTTAGCAGTTATTTCATGCAATATGACAATGTTTATATTTTAACTATTAATTTATTTATTATGCATTGATGTTATTTCAATTACAGTTGTGATGTATACTAATTATGACAATAATAGTGTACAATTATGCCACATTTAGATAGACATGTAGACTTTGGCTTTAGTTATTGGAGCAGATCTGCGGGCTCCAAGGGTGCTCACGGTGAATCGGCTGTCTGTCAGACGCTGGTGTTTATAGACTCGGTAAATCACGGCTCTATCAGTGAGGTGCTGTGGCAGCATGTGCTAAATCTGCTCGCTTCCCTCCGTTTATACAGCCAAACAATTCAACTCGACAGCCGGACTCTGGGGTCAGGGCTAAAGAGCGCCGAGTGAAGGATTCTGGGATGCATGCTCTTTGCTAAGGTTTCTATGATGATGCATGTTCGGTGTGTGATTGGACAGGCGTTCCTTGACGCAGAGACACTGACCCACACCAGACTTTAACCGCAGATATGACATGATGATGCATATCAAATTAAACACGCAGTGAAATATAGTTGAGATCAGCTGCTGTAGCCAAAAACTTTGCATTAATTGTCATGCACTTCTCATGGTGCTAATGACATTGCACAGGAATTATAATTAGCATCTCAGGACTGAAGATGTGTCTGGTTGCACTTAAATCTGAGCTAACCTGTAGAGAGTCAAAGATGCTCACAAGGACGTCTGAACTGGACAAACGCAGAACGCATAAAAACGAAACGCCTGTCACAATCAATTAAAAGTTCTGATCGCTGACCCGATCGCTCCAATTAGCAACCGCATCTTTCTAGCGAGAACAACATCAAACCAAGCCTGTAATTACAAAATAACGCCCCAAAGCACCAGGTGGTTTCATTTTGATGATCACTTACGATACGGTGCATTTAAAGCGACCTATAATTATCCTGACATTGCTAATTAGATACACATTCGCTCTATTCTTATCACACAGAGCGATGCATGTGGAATCTTTTCAAACATCATCCAGTCCAACTAATCGAGCAACATTTGAGATCATTCCTACATGCATATGGGATGGAGACATCTCTAAGAATAGAAATTAAGAATGTGCGACCAAATGTCAGATATGTGCGTGTTCAACCGCTCCCGAAGCCGGAATGTGTGTGGGTTAGTCTTCCTGACAAATGTGCTGGAATGGAAGGAACTTATTTTAGGCTGCTGAGGTTAAAACCACAGACGGACAGTCTTAGTTTACCGCGGTACTCACTACACACTCACTGTGTTTTTCTGAGGGTTACATGTGTGTGAATGAAGAACTCAGGTCAGATCAGGGAGGCATGGACTTCTGATGCGTTAGCACATTTATTCCTCCTGTTAAAATGTTTTTATTTGAAATTTTGGCAGAAAAGAGAGAGAGAGAAAAAAAAATTGTCCTGGTTTGATTACGTCTTTAATTGATTTTTCCGTACATTTCTGCCATATGCACATAAACTGAGTCACCATTCATAAGCTATTCTAAATATTGCAGAAACTTAATTTTCTGTAAAATTGCTTTGCAATGAATCGTAAAAAGTGCTATACAAATAAACTTGAATTGAATATAATCTTATATTTAGAGTAGTTTTAAAATGTATTTAAGGGGGTAAAAATTAATTTTCCAATCTTACAGCAGCCTACATTTAGACTAAATTCATATTGAAATATATGGAAGGTAAAATATATTTTTACAAATATATAT
>NW_020529302.1:27500-73973 GCF_003368295.1 Carassius auratus
TATAGTATAATGATTTAATAAACACGCTTCATGTGCTGAATGAAAGCCTAGTTTAATGTGAGCTTGTCTGCAGCGAGACGATCTTCAGTGTGAAACAGGTCTGAAGGTGAAAGCATTACCTGCACAGAGGCTTCACTAGAGCATGCTGGGATAGCGGCCGCTCGTCACACTAACGCCTGAGCTAATTAAACACAGCTCGGACACGCCGGGCATTATTATTATCAGAGACGTGTGCTCACAGATCTCTACATCTGAACACAGAGCAGCCTGAAATAACCACGCAGACCTTTAACGAGAACAGCCATGATTCAATTAAATATGATATTATACTTTAAAACACCTTAGTGTTACCATAGTAATGTACACATCTGAAACTAGATGTGTGATGCTGAAATGAAAATAGCAATATTACTGTGAATAGCTATAAATAAATATTTAGCAAATAATTATTTTATGTAAATAACATTTTTAATAAATATTTAGTTAAATAAATAAATATATTTTATTTAGTCAATTAATGGTGCATGTCCAAATAAAAACATTTTAATGTAAATAGTTGTTTTATAAATAATTTCAATAAATATGAATGTCCAAATAAATATATTTATTTATTTTAAATTAATATTTAGTTTAAGAAATATATTGTTTATTATTTCATTAAGTAAATTAATGGTGAATATCCAAATAACTATTTTATTAAACGTTTAAATAAATTAACATTTAGTTGAATAAATATTAACCAAATACATGTAACTTGAAACATTGTTTCCCAAACTAGATGCCATTAAAATTAATAATTAAATCATTATTTAAAATGTACATGATAATTTTTTTTTTTTTAATTTTGAGAAATATATATACATATATATATATAAAAAAATATATATTTTAGCTTTGCGTCCCAGAATTGCATTCACATTGTAATCATTTACTTTAAACTGTAATAATATTTCACAGTTTTACTGTTTATTTGAAGAAATAAATGCATCATTGGTGAGCAGAAAACGGTCGTGTATATATAGTAAGTAAATATTTCAGGTCAAAATGGTTCGGCTGACAACAAAGTTTGGGAATCCCTGATTTAAAGTGAATTGAATCAGCATCTCGGTGTAGATGATTAATCTGAGCTGTATAATTATCAGAAATCTCCTCTCTTACATCCCTAACGCTGCGAGCGACGGCTGTAATTTCCAGTAATGACTGGCGCTCATTATTCTGTTCACACTCAGGTCCTGGACCCTGTGAAAATCATTATGTGGCAGAAACGCGAGGGAAGGGGCCGCTCTTTAAACTCAAACCCTCCAGGTCTCATTTGCTAATAAAACCCGGCGAGGTCAAAGCCCGAGAAAAGGCCCGGCGGCGCCTCTCAAATGTCATTGTAGACAAGCCTGTTCTCACATTGTGCCCCAATCAAACACGCTCTCGCTGGGAGAGGAAAATAATGGCCAATGAGCCGGCCTGCTTTAGTCTGACTCTGACGATGAGGACGGAAAGAACTGTCTGGCAAATGAAAGCGGAAGAACTTTCATAAACTTTTCTGTCTGTCGGCTAATTGGCCAGCACGCTTTAATGACATTATCCAGCGTAAAGTCACCGTGAACGCTGTTAATTAATTCAGAGTCATGTGAGGAGTTTGCCAGTCAAACACTGAGAACAGAAAAACACATTTGGGTTATTATATGAAGAGTTTATTAGTTGTTTTTTATCATGTTATCATGTGTTAGCTGGCTGCCTTATTCCTAAAACCTACTCAAAATAACCCAAGTGCAGATTGATTAACTGGAATTAGAAAAATCAAACAATTTTTTATCATTTTTTGCCAATAATTTAATATCTAGATGAGTCTACGGGGAAATACAGTAGAATTACAGTAAGACAAGAAGCATAAGTTATGATGTTATTAAATTATTAAATATTATATATAGACACGGATTTCTAATAATAATAATAATAATGTTTTAGAAATAAGGTTATTCTAAGGCTTCAATTTTATTTGTTCAAGAATACAGTAAAATAACATAAATCAGAATGATTTCACTGGAGACTGGAGGAATGATGCTGAAAATACAGCGGAGCATCACAGAAATAAATTACACTTTAACACAGATTCACACAGAAAACAGATGATTTACACTAGAATACTATCTCACTATTTTTACTGTATTTTAATTCAATAAATGCAGCTCTGTTGTGAAGAAGAATTGTATCAACCCCAAACTTCTGGGTGTTCTTCTACTCCAAAAACAGGCTTTATTTTGGTTATCCTCTTTCTCCAGGAGGTTCTTATCATCTGAGTGAAGCAGAAGGACACTATCTTCTGTCCTATAATCATATAACGGCTGGTTTCTGTCCTGTTTGACTTTCTCTCAGCACAAACATAATTAGTGTGTTGTGGCCTGATGCTAACGACGGATTCCTGAGAGACGCGTGTCGTGTGATTGAAGCTCTGATGTAATTCCTGCTCTCCTTCGCTCTTCACCACAGAATAAACGTCTCTTCGCTCGACCTGCTCTACACACAACACTTCATCAGTTCATGAGGAGCTGAAAACACATCACATCTCAGATCTGACTTCATTAGATTAGGAAGAAATATGGATTTCACTGCTTTTGATCTGGAGAGACGAATATTCAGGATTTCTGTCAGGTTTGCTTACACACCTTTTCAAATCTTTGCCTATTTTATTACAAACTTGACACACGAAGAACTGCACACAAAATGCTAAATCTCTATCAAAATGAAGCATTGCATTTCAAATATCACAAACACATGTCAAACGCAAACAGTTGTGAACACCATTGCCTTAATATTAATTCCTGCACATACACATTTGAGTGTTGTGTTCTGCAAAAAGTGTTTTATGAAACTGAAAACGAGTCAAAGTCTGTGAATTAGTGTGTGATCCTGTAGATCTGGTGTGTGTTTCTGCTGTTTGAGTGACCGCTTTCACAAACTGTGTGATGAGGAAAGATTGTGTGTGAAACCAGCTGAGAAGAGGTCAAACTTTTAGAAATTCTTAAAAAAAAAGATTTATCAAGAGAAATTTTGTAAATAGAGATTTAAGAGTCATTTATCTCAAAAGAAACATAAGAGTTTTTACATATGTTTTTAAGCATCTTTAATACGAGTATTTCTTTTACCATTTCACAAATGTAAATAAAAAAATAATTCTAAAAAAAAAAAAGATAAGTTGAATCATTTTTTGAAGAATGCATTGATATTTTAACTAAAAGAGAGAATGAGATTTGTTTTGATTGTGACGGATCTCCTCTGTGTGTGTGTGTGTGTGTGTGTGTGTGTGTGAGAGAGAGAGAGTGTTAGAGTGCAGATGACTGTGTGTGTGTGTGTGTGTGTGTGTGTGTGTGTGTGTGTGTGTGTGTGTGTGTGTGTGTGTGAGAGAGAGAGAGAGTGTTAGAGTGCGGATGACTGTGTGTGTGTGTGTGTGTGTGTGTCTGTGTGTGAGAGAGAGAGTGTTAGAGTGCGGATGACTGTGTGTGTGTGTGTGTGTGTGTGTGTGAGAGAGAGAGAGAGAGTGTTAGAGTGCGGATGACTGTGTGTGTGTGTGTGTGTGTGTGTGTGTGAGAGAGAGAGAGAGTGTTAGAGTGCGGATGACTGTGTGTGTGTGTGTGTGTGTGTGTGTGTGTGTGTGTGAGAGAGAGAGAGAGAGTGTTAGAGTGCGGATGACTGTGTGTGTGTGTGTGTGTGTGTGTGTGAGAGAGAGAGAGAGTATTAGAGTGCGGATGACTGTGTGTGTGTGTGTGTGTGTGTGTGAGAGAGAGAGAGAGAGAGTGTTAGAGTGCGGATGACTGTGTGTGTGTGTGTGTGTGTGTGTGTGTGTGTGTGTGTGTGTGTGTGTGTGTGTGTGTGTGTGTGTGTGTGTGTGTGTGAGAGAGAGAGAGAGTGTTAGAGTGCGGATGACTGTGTGTGTGTGTGTGTGTGTGTGTGTGAGAGAGAGAGTGTTAGAGTGCGGATGACTGTGTGTGTGTGTGTGTGTGTGTGTGTGTGAGAGAGAGAGAGAGAGAGAGTGTTAGAGTGCGGATGACTGTGTGTGTGTGTGTGTGTGTGTGTGTGTGAGAGAGAGAGTGTTAGAGTGCGGATGACTGTGTGTGTGTGTGTGTGTGTGTGTGAGAGAGAGAGAGTGTTAGAGTGCGGATGACTGTGTGTGTGTGTGTGTGTGTGTGTGTGTGGTTTCTGACACAAATCAATTCCACTGGAGGAAACACACTGTGCTCAGCAGCTCATTTCACCTCCTTTAGAATCACTAGTGTATGACACACACACACGCACACTCACACACACACTCACACACACACACTCACACACACGCACACACACGGAGCAACACGAGGACTACTGACACATCGATATTCTTCAGTCGAGTCACATTTATTTCTACAGTGCTTCATACACTACAGACTGATTTAAAGCAGCTTTACTCTCATAAACAGGAAGATATTGTTTAAATGTTGTACTTAAAAAAAAGTAAAAAAAAAGATAAAAATATATAAAAGGACAACAAACAAAAACTACAAAAAAATAATGATAAAATTACTAAAACCTTAACTGAAAAATAACTGAACCCTAACCCTAACCCTAAATATGAAAACTATAATAATATCTGAATGATACTATAATCATCAGTGGTGTGAGTGAAGTTAAATCTAATAATATCACTGTCTTTTTAACCTCTTTCAGAATTGTAATGATTTTTAGTAATATTGATTTACCAAAAAGTTTTATGTGCATCAGTGACGAACAGACAAACGTGCGTCCAGGAACATGAATTATTAAAGTAAATGGAGATGATCCTGATTTCATGTTATATTTATGACCCAAGAGCACAAAACAGTCATAAGGGTCAATATTTATGAAATTGAGATTTCTACATCATCTGAAGCTGAATAAATCATCTCTCCAGTGATGTGTGGTTTGTTCAGAGGACAATATCTGTCTGAGATACAACTATTAGAAAATCTGGAATCTGAGGGAACAAAAAAAACGAAATATTGAGAAAATCATCTTTAAAGTTGTTCAGATGAAGTTCTTAGCAATGAATATTACTAATCAAACATGTGTTTTACTGTGACACAGATGACTGCTTCTGTGCTGCAGGACACTGACAGGTTTAGACTGAGTCATTCGTCTAATCTAACAGACAAGATCTTCACAAAACTTAATCGTAATATAAAAAGCACATTAAATAAAAAACAAATATTCAATATATTGGCCAGCACTACCAGGCTAAAACACACAAACAAAGCGCTCGATTAAGCATCACATTTATGAGGAAAACAATATGCATTCCTTCTGGATCGGCGTCTCCATTAGTCTGATTCCTGAGGTGCTGTCAGTCCCAGAGTCTTCGTCTCAAATCAAATGAGAGGCGATCAATGCAGCATTAAAGAGAGAGAGAGACGCTCCAACTACGGGAAAAGCATCCTAATGACTTCCAACACGCCACCACTGGAGGAAAAACCCTTTCATCAAAATAGATTTGCCTGTTTTGATATAAAAATTCATTCCCAGAGCCTCTGTCTTTCCTCCATTAGCTGATATCGAGCGCCAGCCGCTTTTACCGTAATGTGAGCGATAACCGGCTGGTTACTGCTGGAAGTTTCCTCCGAGGACCGAGGGTTGATTCTGCTGGGTTTATTCTCTAATAAAGTGCGTTAGTGATCGCACAACATCTCAGCCCATGATTCCCTCCTCAGAGAGTTCAAGCAATCCTCAATAAAGAGCTCAAAGAAACCAAACCCAGCAGATTACACCGTATCATTCTGCAATCAAAACCACCTACAGCTCAACCATTACCAGCATAAAAACACTAAAGATTCAGATACGAGAGTGATCTGCAGTTGTGCTACTGATTTCTACTGACTGATGGAGATTATTTCAGGATTATGGATAGTAAAATAGCAAATACCATCAGTGACCTCAAGAAAACAGTGCTCAATAACCATAAAATATGTTCAATGACGTCCATGTAAAACTAACAAAACGTAATATTTCAGAAATCATGCATCGTGCCAATCAATTCAAAGCATCAAATCATCAGATGAACACTATTTATTTCTACTTTGAGACTTTGAGAGCATTTTAAGACCCGGAGGAACCCTGGATAACCTTAAAACTGAACGGGTTCAAATCCCAGACGTGGGGATTCATTAAAAACCTCAGACAAATGCTCCAGAAGACTGTCCTGAACGTGACCCTGCTGAAACAAACCGCTTAAACTGAACCAGCCTAATGTGATTAACCGCACTGGTCTGCTTTGATGGTTTTAGAAGGTTTAAATGGTCAAGCTGAGGAATCCTGGATTAACTGAAGAATAACTGACCGAGAGTTGCTTTAGTTCTCCTGAGATCCATCACGAGGCCATTGAGAAAACAAGATTGTTTTTCTGACCTCATTGGCAGATATTTTATTATTCTTGTTTTATGCAAATAATTACTTAATTTTGATAAATTAGACATAGAATAAACCTTAATTTCTTAAGCCTTTTTGCTTCAAGCAAATGCATCTCAATTTAATCTTCATAATGGATTCATGCCCATTTTGATCCAGAAGAGATTCATAAAAATGTCGTTTTTATTAAGGGAACAAAACTTAGAAAATTCACATTAACACCATTTTTCTAAGAGATATAATCATAAAAAAAAAACATTTTGCAGTTGGGGTTTATTACTCTAAGACCCATCACAAATAAACTTTATTTAATTTAAAGAGAAAGTAAGTTTGATTTTTCCAACCACATTGGCAGATATTTTATTATTCTTGTTTTGAGAAGAAATACACAAAACTTTTCATCATTTTTTGGATCATTCTTGGTACTTTCATGGTCAAAAGTGAACAAAGACTTTTTTTCCCAAAGGAAAATAAGTTTAATAAATATTTTTTAAATTATCTTTCATTATCATTGATTGTTAATGTTTTTTTTCATATTATTATTTAGAATTCTGAGGGGATTGTATGACACTATGCAATATTTCTACAATTTTTATTAGCATTTTTTTCCCACTGTCACTTTTGATCACCAAGTGTTACTTTTTATATTTCGACCTTTAACATATCCAAATCATGTCTGTGTTTTTTATGTGTGTTCACATAGCAAATGTGAAAAATTCCACCATTTTTCTCCCAATTCTGATAAAGTAAAAAATAGTTAAAATTCAAAATGTACATTTTCAGACAGTTCCAGGTGAAGAGGCCCATTGAGAAGCTTGACCTTGACCCTACAGTACAGATCAGTACAGATGATCAGCAAACCACAATCAAGCATGAACCTCCATTAATGGATCAGTGATTGATCAATGCACAGGTCTCACCTGACGGCACCCATGGGTCCATCGAAGGCCTTTCACTAGTGTCCATCTGCTCCCAGTCCAGCTCATCGTCTCGTCCTTGGGTGTATCCGCAGGACGAGAAGGGCTTCTTAAAGTCACAATCTCCTGCAAAAAAAGGAAAGACATTTATATTATCAGCGCTTTTCCAATTACCATGCCTGGAAATGAGAGATTCCTCCTCCTCGCTTCTTTCCGTCATGATGCGGCCGCTTGTAATGCAATATGCCAAACAACAGCAGCGCTTAAACCGAGATGGAGAGCAATTTGAAGCGAACGCGCGGCACAACACATATATTACCATCATTAGCTGCGCCGCATACCAATTTCACAATGACAGAAATGAAGTGTCCAAACTCTATCATCATTAAACACTGGGCTGCCGCCGCGCCAGCGAGCATAAATGTGATTCATTTCACAGCGGCGTGCGACCAGACTTCCCCTTCACATCATCTGCCGTCAGCTCTCATTCATCTTAATTCTCCTCACGGGACACACAACGCCGACCGACATCTGCACTTTTAATTTCTGCAATAAACCGGTGAGAATAAACAGAGGAGCTGTCTTTACCAGCACATTAACATGTAAAGGATTCTGTGGCTCTTTGAGTTTCAAACGCTGATGTTTTTGGTTGGACATCCCAACCAGACGGACTCAACCATGGTTTGGAAAGAGTTTGATATAAGACTATCTATTGCACACTGCAAAGTTATCATTTTATATTAATTTAGGGTTAGGGTTAGGGTTATTGTTTTCCAGTACCAATATCTAAGTGTTCTTGAATCAAGATACATTTACTGTAGAATCAAAATGTCTTTATAAGATAAAGCTTAAAGCAAGAACAAACATCTGCCAATGTGGTCAGAAAAATAAACTTAATTCAAAGTGAAAATATTTTTTCTGTCCTCATTGGCAGATATTTTATTACTCTTGTTTTGAGCAAAAATCTCTGGATTAAAAAAAAAAAGTATCTTGATTTAACCCTACTAACGGATTCAGGTTCATTTTGATCTGGAAGAGATACGTCATTAAAACTTAATTTTTAGTGAGGGAACTAAATGTATTTATTTGTTTGATTTATTTGATTTATAAATTTTTTTACAATAGGTTTTTAATATGTATATCTTTAAAAAAAAAAAAAAAAAAAAAAAGTGCGTTTGTGGGTGTGTAATCTTTTTACATAATTTGTAAAAATTGTACGTGGAGTTATATTAATGCCAAAAAAAATTCTAAAATAAATTTAGCCTTTTCCCCATTTTTCACACACTTTTGGAGTGAATTTTGATGATTAACATGAATATGTATGCCAATTGATGAACCACTGCAGCAAGAACAACTGATCACTTTTTTTTTTATCTAGATCTGAAAGTTTATGCAATTAAAATCAAACCACATTACTTGAAAACTTTTAGAGTAATATTATTTATTTATTTATTTTTAGAAATAAATACTGTATGTAGGTTTCATAGATTTTGACTTTTTGAGCAATCGTGAGTAAAAAAATAAAATAAATAAAAATTGATTCAAGTAAAAGTTAAAATTTCAAAGAATTTCAAATGTCTTTTTTTAAAGGGGTTAATGCAGTAATAATGTGGTAACATTAATTATTTTGCATTCACTCTAATGAGAAGTTGCTGATTAGATATGGTTTTAATGGGAAAATATTGAGTTTCGATGATTCTTCAAATCCAAATGGGCCTGGAATGTGAAAATAGTCTACAGATTGTGCATGCGTTAATAATGTTTAGACATTATCTCAGGAAAATAATAGAGAAACACTGAGGAAAAACAATTTCTTTGCAGTGCAACTAACCAGCTGCTTTAAACATCCAAACTTCAGCTTTAATGTAAAAGTCTTGCTGTGCATGAATGTCAAAGTCAGATTTACTGATATAACACAGCATAAATTGAAAGTGCTTTACAACTATAATCACACAGCCCTAAAAGAATAAAACTGCTCTTGAATTTAAGCATCTTTGACTGTAAATTCAGAAGTTTAATTGGAGCACGGCCGTGACTGATGGACCTCTGCAGAACTACGACCAGCTTCCGAGTGAAATTATTGTTCAAGGCTGTAATTATGGGTAAACAGAAACGAACAGGTGCGAGGAAACGATTATTGGCACACTTTTAGCCCCGTCTCTTACGAGCGCAGCGCTGAGATTTATTCTGAGTGCATCTGAACGAGCCGACGCAAGGCCAAAAGTTCTGTGCACTCCAGAGCAAATGGAAAATAATGGTGAAATAAATGAATATTTCAGGACGCAGCGCTCCCACACTCACTGTAAATCAACACAGGAACTGCTACACACACACAAATCAGCAACCAAACACCCATTTAACACACACACACAAACCTTCCTCTGCGCACAAATGGACAATAATGCTTGCATAAACAAGAAAGCAGAAAAACACCTTTTACATGCCAGATCTGATCAATCACTCTTGAAGCGTAATGACTGAGTGTGTGTGTGTGTGTGTGAGAGAGAGAATGTGTGTGTGTGAGAGAGAGAGTGAGTGTGTGTGTGTGTTCAGCTGCTGATATATATATACAGTCAGTGTGTGATTCAGTCGTCAGGCTGTTAGTGTGTGTGATGTTTTAAAGCCTCTGCTTCACTGATGACAGATATACTCCATTGTCTTCCTGCAGATTCATGCAGTAACTGTTATCTGATGATATATTCGGGCCTTTGTCCGCTTACACGAGCGAGAGAACGGCAGATTCAGTGAGCGCTGAGAAGAGAACGAGCTCATCTTCTATTCTGTGCGTGTCAGGAGACACTGGAGGTGACAATAGAGACAAGCAGCCTTGAAAGAGCCGCTCTGACAGTAGCTCTCCAGAGCGAACAGTACAGAGGAGAGAGAGAGAGAGAGAGAGAGAGAGACAGAGAGAGAGAGAGAGAGAGAGAGAGAGAGAGAGACAGAGAGAGAGAGAGACAGAGAGAGAGAGAGAGAGAGACAGAGACAGAGAGAGACACACAGAGAGAGAGAAACTTACTCTTAGTTTAAAAATTCTAGTTTATATATACACACACACACACACACACACAGGTGCTGGTCATATAATTAGAATATCATCAAAAAGTTGATTTCACTAATTCCATTAAAAAAAGTGAAACTTGTATATTATATTCATTCATTACACACAGACTGATGTATTCCAAATGTTTATTTCTTTTAATTTTGATGATTCTAACTGACAACTAAGGAAAATCCCAAATTCAGTATTTCAGAAAATTAGAATATTGTGAAAAGGTTCAATATTGAAGACACCTTGTGCCACACTCTAATCAGTTAATTAACTCAAAACACCTGCAAAGCCTTTAAATGTTCTCTCAGTCTAGTTCTGTAGGCTACACAATCATGGGGAAGACTGCTGACCTGACAGTTGTCCAAAAGATGACCATTGACACCTTGCACAAGGAGGGCAAGACACAAAAGGTCATTGCAAAAGAGGCTGGTGTTCAGAGCTCTGTGTCCAAGCACATTAATAGAGAGGAGAAGGGAAGGAGAAGATGTGGAAGAAACAAGTGTACAAGCAATAGAGATAACTGCAGCCTGGAGAGGATTGTGAAATAAAACCCATTCAAAGATGTGGAGGAGATTCACAAAGAGTGGACTGCAGCTGGAGCCAGTGCTTCAAGAATTCTGGATTTGGGATTTTCCTTAGTTGTCAGTTATAATCATCAAAATTAAAAGAAATAAACATTTGAAATATATCAGTCTGCATGTAATGAATGAAAATAATAAACAAGTTTCACTTTTTGAATGGAATTAAATAAATAAAATCAACTTTTTGATGATATTCTAATTATATGACCAGCACCTGTATATATATATAGAAAGAAACATTACTTATATGTTTTTGGTTTAACTTCAACTAAAATGAACAGTAAAAAAAAAAAAAAAAAAAAACACTGTTTAGACTTATAAATTACTATAAATTAAAAGTAGTTGTTAGGGATGAATTAGTGTGGAGTTTTGATTGCTTGTGTTTGAGAAAGAAAATCAAGACACTTCCTGTTATATTTGTGTGTGCTACACAGAGAATAATGTGCCGTGTTTTGTAAAAAGTGTTGAATTTCAGTAAAGTTTGTGAATTAGTGTATGATCCTGTAGATCTGGTGTGTGTTTCTGCTGTTTGAGTGTCAGCTTTCACAAACTGTGTGACTGTGTGTTTTGTAATTAATTTCTTTCTTTGAAAACCAAGACAAAACAGTAAAAAGCCAATTTCTGCCATTTAATTTATGCAATTGTGTAGAACTTGGCTCTCCATCAGCGTCAAAGCATTGTTTGATGCGTGATCTGCTGTGTTTACAGTCGAAGCGACTCGTGTGGGCGGAAATCCTCCGTAAGAAACTCACGATTCTTCACTTGGGACAGAAAGCAGGTTACTGCTGCTTAATATGTGGAGTCATACATCAAAAAGACAAATGCAAATCAAACCTGTGACACGAAGCCTCTCCTGAACACTTCACACGCGGCTCATCTCTCATATCTGCTCAAACACACTCTTCATGTCGGCCCATTGATCATCTGTGTTTGCGCTTCTCAAATGTGTTTGTTTCTAGAAATGTGCATAAGTCTCAGACTCCAGGGGCCCGGGGCCGACTGGATTCAATCAGTGTTTGCTCTCGATTGTTCTGCGCATCCGAACACACAGCACACATTTGATATTCTGATGGAGCTGCAGAGGGACGAGGAGGAAAAACTGCATTCAGTAATCCTGATTCTGCATTTGGGTCATTTGACGAGATTCCAGCAGATAATAATAATAATAATAATAAATAACAATAATTAATAATAATAATAATAGACGCATGACCTTTGACATCATCAACATGAGACTTGGGAACTGTTGTCTCATTCCTTGGAGCCGTTTGGTATTGCTATAAATATAATATAATATAATATAATATAATATAATATAATATAATATAATATAATATAATATAATATAATATAATATAATGATCATTTATGGCATTTATGCATTCAGGTTTTATTTAAATAACTAAAAAGTAATGAAGTATAAAATTAAAATGCAATATTATACAAAATCAAATAATAAAATTCAAAACAATAAAAAAAAACATTTTTTACAAAAATGTAAAAATTAAACAAATTAAAAATGTACAATTAAAATATTAAATATAAAGAGATATGAGTTTTTTAAAATAGTTTAATCCAGCCTGATATAAAAGATTTTTAGATAAAGTTTCAACCTGTTCCTCAAACAAAATATGACAGATTTAACTGTAGGCGAAACGTGTTATCATCCACCCTGAAGGTTTATTTGTGATTAAAAATAAAGTACAGCTAATAATAAGCTAAACTTCAAAAGATATTTCACCCCCAAATCATCATTCTTTCATTAATTACTCATTTAAGCCTGTGTGACTTCCTTCTGTTCAACAAACGAAGGTATTTTGGGCTCCAATCGTGTTTTGTTGCTCTTTGTAGTTCTTCTTCTCAGTTCAGCAGAGACAGGTTTGTAACGACGATTATGATGATGATGAGTAATTAATAACAGAATGATCATTGATTTTAAAGTCTATTTAATTTACTATTCTAACTTTACACCGTTATATAATCAGCTGTGCTTTATTAAGCATTAGATCACGTGACCTCTATTTGCACTCTCATTGGTACAGTAGACACCAAATCATGTCACTGCTCATTTGCATAAAGTTCAGCTCAGCCAATCATGTCTGTGTCTGAACACATTGAAAAGCATAAGTTGTCAAATCTCGCAGCATGTTCAAATTGTTTCTAATTCAGAACTTAATATTCCTCAAGTAATTGTGTGGAAATTATTAATTATTAATTTATTTATTTATTAATCGAAACTATGGACCTGCAAACCATATTTAGTGTGAATAAAAGTTGTCAGAGTTTTGCTGCCTCTAGTGTTCATATGTAAATATTATTATTGTAAGTATTATTATTATTATTATTATTGAATATTCAGCTTTGCATGACATGAAATAAACTAAAGTATATTAAAATAGAAAACTTTTTTTTAAATTCTTACATTTTACAATATTACTTTTTTTTATTATTACTATTATTTTTTAATAATCAAATAAATGCAGCTTTGGTGAGCAGGAGTATTTTTTGAAAAAAAAAAAAAAAATCTGAATGAAAAATTTTGAACAGCAATATACAGTATATTGTATGTGTATATACATTAAAAAGTTTCTTTGTACAGACACACACACACACACACACACACACACACATATAAATATGTAATATAATAATATATAATAATACTATATAGCCCATTATTTAATAAAGATATGACGGATGATTCGTTTAGGCTGCAGCAGTGATTAAACGAGTTCTGCTAGTAAAGCGTCTGATATCTGCTCTGAAGAACCAAATCACTTCGTATCAAACTCAATTAGAGCATTTATCAATATGTAGAGCAGCTTCTCCAGCCGAATAAATCATGTGTTTGTTGCAGAGCGGGAATGATGGATGAAACACACTTTCTCTGAGCTCTGATAATGGCATTATCTCCCAGAAAGAGTCGAAACGCTCGTTTCTGGTGTTCAGGTGTGCTTAATTAACATTCTGTATTGGTGTTATCTGTTAGAGCCGTTATTGATTGATTGATTGGATTCGGTCTGGGACCCTGAAAAGGCCCCTGGGTTTAATTCCTCCTCATCCGAGTCCTGATACAATTATTTATCGGTAAACAGCCGGTCGCACCTTTGTGCAGGAGTCTCAAACTCAATCTGGCAAACAGGGACGTGTTTTCGCAGACGGAGCCCCTTTTGTCCTTGAAATGAAATGCTAATGCATTATTTCAGCGTTTAGCAGCAGGGAGTCAAACACGACACGGAAAATCAGAACAGAAGAATCCTGCATTCAAAAGAATCTGTGTTTCTGTCAGAAAGAGCGCATTCTATTAAAGGCCATTAAGAAGAGCCAGATAAACCAATCCATTAACGTCTCGCTTGAATACAACACTCACAGAACACCAGCAACTTACTGATTCTGCTGGAAAAAAGAAATAAATCACAATCATATTTGACCTTTATTGCCATAATAACAAGCGCAGACCATAATAATACAATGAGATTATATTAGTAACGATTGTGCAAAAACATACAAAATCAAAACCCATTAACTAATTATTCATTTTAAGTGTTTTATTTTTGTATTTTCCACCCTCATTCAATTTTTAACTTTTAGTAATTTTGTGTTTTTATTAATATTTTACAATAGTTTTTATTTTTGTATTTTCTGATTTCATTTAATTTTATATAAACAAATATTACCATTTCTTACATATAAATAGTTTTTAACACACGTTTATTTTAGCATTATTGAGACATAATTAGTTTTTATTAATATTTTAAATTAAATTTTTTGTTAGTATTAGTCTGTTTGTTATTTTAATTAGTTCAGATTTTTCTTAATATATCTAAATAGTTTTTAAACATACAGTTTTACTTTGACAACATTGAAATACTATAATAAAATTAAATAAAATATTTAAATTTGACTTTTTCTTTATGTTTAATTATTTTGGATTGATTTTAGTTAAATTATTAATTTTGGGAGGGAGGGATGGATGGATGGATGGAGGGATGGATGGATGAGGGATGGATGGATGGAAGGAAGGATGAGGGATAGATGGATGGAGGGATGGATGGATGGAAGGAAGGATGAGGGATAGATGGATGGAGGGATGGATAGAGGGATGGATGAGGGAGGGATGAGGGAGGGATGGATGGATGGAGGGATGGATGGATGAGGGATGGATGGATGGAAGGAAGGATGAGGGATAGATGGATGGAGGGATGGATGGATGGAAGGAAGGATGAGGGATAGATGGATGGAGGGATGGATAGAGGGATGGATGAGGGAGGGATGGATGGATGGATGGATGGATGGAGGGATGGATGGATGAGGGATGGATGGATGGATGGAAGGATGAGGGATATATGGATGGAGGGATGGATAGAGGGATGGATGGATGGATGGATGGAGGGATGGAGGGATGGATGAGGGATGGATGGATGGATGGATGGAAGGATGAGGGATAGATGGATGGAGGGATGGATAGAGGGATGGATGAGGGATGGATGGATGGATGGAGGGATGGATGAGGGATGGATGGATAGAGGGGTGGATGAGGGATGGATGGACGGATGGATTGAGGGATGGATGGATGGAGGGATGGATGGATGAGGGATGGATGGACGGATGGATTGAGGGATGGATGGATGGAGGGATGGATGAGGGATGGATGGACGGATGGATTGAGGGATGGAGGATAGATGGATGGATAGAGGGGTGGATGAGGGATGGATGGACGGATGGATTGAGGGATGGATGGATGAGGGATGGATGGATAGAGGGGTGGATGAGGGATGGATGGACGGATGGATTGAGGGATGGATGGACGGATGGATTGAGGGATGGATGGATGGAGGGATGGATGAGGGATGGATGGACGGATGGATTGAGGGATGGATGGATGGACGGATGGAGGGACGGATGGAGGGACGGATGAGGGATGGATGGAGGGATGGAGGGATGATGGATGGAGAGATGGATGGATGTTGTCTATAAAGCTGTATTCTTTATTTCAGTTTTAGTTGTTTTAGTGCATCAAGTTAAACTAAATTAAAAATGCTTGCAACTAGCTGAAAATGAAAGAAGTTATTTTTTCTATATTGTATTTTATTTTGAGTAATGTAATAACATCTGATATGAACATTTAGAATGCAACCCTTAGAATGCGCTCAGAATTAAGTCATTTGCGTGCTGTTAGTGTGTTGGGGATCACAAACAGAGGCGTGTAGTGTGTGTTTGACTTTAGAGACTCTCAGCAGACGGCGAGTAAAGACAGTGAAGCAATTATCTAAAGCAACACGACCCTTCGAGCGCCTCTCCACAGAAGCATCAGGTAAACTGTGAGGCTAACGAGGCAAGACAAGCCAAGTAATTGACAAGGCCTGTGCATGTCAGCGCAGGAACCGCTTTAAAAAGACTTCATTTACTCCGACAGCAAAGCAGACACACAGAGAGACTCAGACGCATTTGTCCCCGTCAGCCGAGCTCATGAACGCCTCACACGTCGTCGCATGGGTTTTTAAAGCGTTGGAGAGCACACAATGCTCTTCAGAAGCACACACTCACACAAATCTATCCATCTTTTTAGCAGCGCCAGCCAGGGGCGAGAATCGATACGACCGCCCCTCGATAGAGGAGCCAATTTCTCCTAAAGATTTTCCAGTCAGACTTAAAAGGCCTTTTGTTATTGCAGGAGGAACAAAAGTAAACTTTCAGCATTTGACCACGCTGGGGAAAGATCTCAGGAGAACACAGTGCTGGAGACACACACACACACACACACACACACAACTGAGGACGTATCACATCAAACCCCAAAACACTGGCTCATTTAATAATAATTACATGGATTATTATATATTTAAAAAAAAAAAATTTGGGCACAGAAGAAATGTTTGCCTAAAAATGTCCATGGACAAATTTGTTAATTATGTTCACTTTGCTTAGAAATTGCTAGTAAAAATTCAACGATCACAATCTCAATGTCAAGCATTTTGTTGAATTGATGGCTAATTCTTATTTATATTTTTTTTTTATCAAATTTATTTTAATTTAATTAAATTTATTATTATTATTATACTTACTTATTATCTGCTCCAATGATAGTTAGGTATTTTCTTTTTCTAAAAATGTATAAGTTAAATAAGTTTATACGTTTTAAATAAAATAATTTATCTGTTAGATTGAGTTAAAAAAGGCAAAATAAATCAATTAAAAACGCACTGAATTAAACATGAAATTAAGTATAAATAAAAGTTGTATAAAAATTTTACTGTGTAACATGAAGTGTTATACATTTCGAGTTGAATGATAATGAACTTGCATAAAACATGCCCAAAGTATAAATGTCATCTTAATGTGTTTAGATTTTGTTTAGATTTTTACTGTAAAAAACGTTCCTCTATAGCTCAAAAAGTAGAGTATAGGATTTGATTCCCAGTAAATGCATGAACTAATCAAATGTACACCTTCAGTTCAACACTTTAGATAAAATGCATTACCAAATGCATTTAAAAAATGTAAACAAATCAATATTTATGCAGAGATTTCATGCACAAATGCATTCACAGCTAGTGAACGAGACCCAATATTTACTTTATATATGAAGCAATTGTATTATTTGTATCATCTGTGTCTGGACTGAATCAGAGCAGCACATCACAGTTCGTTCAAACAGCACTGATCCCAATATAATCAATGAATCTTTTCACACTGGAAGCGGCTCAAACTCATAATATACTGCTGTAGTCTTTCCTTAAGCTTGATTGGTTCAGGATAGTGAGGTGATGTGCATCATAAACCTGTGTGATTGGATATTTAATGCTTCAAATGCATCTTTTTGGGATTGTCCCTATAGCTGCATAAACACGCACACACGTAGTTATATTCCAGCATGAAAAATGAGAGTCTTTCTGCACTCATATTGTTTTCTCCCACAGTTATAGATCAGCATAATCAGTGGTTTAACAATCATTTGCAGACCAATATTACTTTAATCAACGATCCTCTGCTGTATGATTCCATTTATATGCCTCATCTGTGTGTGTGTGTGTGGAACATTTTGCTCTAAATCAATATAGCCATAAACAAAACTAGAAGGGGAAATAATAAAATGGATGAGTCGACCCGGCTGAAGGTCAAAAGCGTCCAATTACAGCAAATTAATGTCCCTGTTATGAATGTAATTAAAGCAGCAGCAGCGTATATCAGCGTACACAAGCTCTTGTTAATCTAGTCAGCTCCCTACATAGACGACACACAGGCTCCTGATGTGAAGGCAGACAGCAGGATCACTCCTGACAGCACCACATGCATCTCTAATGGAGAAATCAATCCCAGGATTCACGTCGAGTCAAATCTCTAAAGCACCGTGCACAATACACATGGTTTCAAAGCAGCAGATTTTGTTCAGTTCAGAGATTTAAGCATTGGTCAGTTTTATTTTGGTCAAGACATTCAAACATCAGCAGATTTTGTTCAGTTAGGAGATTCAAACATTTATTGGTTTTGTTCTGTGAAGAGATTAAATCAGTTTTGTTTGGCCAAGAGATTCAAATGTGGTTTGGTTCTGTTCAATTACGAGATTTAAAGATCAGACGGTTTTGTTTGATTAAGATTTTCTAACGTCTGTTTTTCAATTCAATTCAAGTTTATTTGTATAGCGCTTTTTACAATACAAATTGTTACAAAGCAACTTTACAGAAAATTATGTTTCTACAATATTTAGTAGTAGCTAGTAGTTTGTGCACGTTTGACAGGATTTTAGAAAAAATAAAAAAAAAAATAATAATAATACAAGACGTAGTCAGTTAGACGATGAACTATCAATATTATTAATTAATAGTTATTATATGATGCAGTCACACATGTAGCAACAATTGCTAGTTCTGTTTGTTGATTCAAGGTTTGTATTGTTCAATTAAGAGATTCAAATATTGTTTGGTTTTGCTTGATTAAGAGATTTACACATTGGTCAGTTTTTTTAGATTAAGTGTTTCAAACATCTGTTCATTAAGTTCAGTTAAAAGATTCAAACATCAGTCAGTTTTGTTCGATTAACAGATTCAAACATCAGTCAGTTTAGTTCGATTAAGAGATTCAAACATCAATCAGTTTAGTTCGATTAAGAGATTCAAACATCAGTCAGTTTTGTTCGATTAACAGATTCAAACATCAGTCAGTTTAGTTCGATTAAGAGATTCAAACATCAATCAGTTTAGTTCGATTAAGAGATTCAAACATCAGTCAGTTTAGTTCGATTAAGAGATTCAAACATCAGTCAGTTTAGTTCGATTAAAAGATTCAAACATCAGTCAGTTTAGTTCGATTAAAAGATTCAAACATCAGTCAGGTTTGTTCGATTAAAAGATTCAAGCATCAGTCAGTTTAGTTCGATTAAAAGATTCAAACATCAGTCAGTTTAGTTCGATTAAAAGATTCAAACATCAGTCAGGTTTGTTCGATTAAAAGATTCAAACATCAGTCAGTTTAGTTCGATTAAAAGATTCAAACATCAGTCAGTTTAGTTCGATTAAAAGATTCAAACATCAGTCAGGTTTGTTCGATTAAAAGATTCAAACATCAGTCAGTTTTGTTCGATTAAGAGATTCAAACATCAGTCAGTTTAGTTCGATTAAGAGATTCAAACATCAGTCAGTTTAGTTCGATTAAGAGATTCAAACATCAGTCAGTTTAGTTCGATTAAAAGATTCAAACATCAGTCAGTTTAGTTCGATTAAAAGATTCAAACATCAGTCAGGTTTGTTCGATTAAAAGATTCAAGCATCAGTCAGTTTAGTTCGATTAAAAGATTCAAACATCAGTCAGTTTAGTTCGATTAAAAGATTCAAACATCAGTCAGGTTTGTTCGATTAAAAGATTCAAACATCAGTCAGTTTAGTTCGATTAAAAGATTCAAACATCAGTCAGTTTAGTTCGATTAAAAGATTCAAACATCAGTCAGGTTTGTTCGATTAAAAGATTCAAACATCAGTCAGTTTTGTTCGATTAAGAGATTCAAACATCAGTCAGTTTAGTTCGATTAAAAGATTCAAACATCAGTCAGTTTAGTTCGATTAAAAGATTCAAACATCAGTCAGGTTTGTTCGATTAAAAGATTCAAGCATCAGTCAGTTTAGTTCGATTAAAAGATTCAAACATCAGTCAGTTTAGTTCGATTAAAAGATTCAAACATCAGTCAGGTTTGTTCGATTAAAAGATTCAAACATCAGTCAGTTTAGTTCGATTAAAAGATTCAAACATCAGTCAGTTTAGTTCGATTAAAAGATTCAAACATCAGTCAGGTTTGTTCGATTAAAAGATTCAAACATCAGTCAGTTTAGTTCGATTAAGAGATTCAAACATCAATCAGGTTTGTTCGATTAAAAGATTCAAACATCAGTCAGTTTAGTTCGATTAAAAGATTCAAACATCAGTCAGTTTAGTTCGATTAAAAGATTCAAACATCAGTCAGGTTTGTTCGATTAAAAGATTCAAGCATCAGTCAGTTTAGTTCGATTAAGAGATTCAAACATCAGTCAGTTTAGTTCGATTGAAAGATTCAAACATCAGTCAGGTTTGTTCGATTAAAAGATTCAAGCATCAGTCAGTTTAGTTCGATTAAGAGATTCAAACATCAGTCAGTTTAGTTCGATTAAGAGATTCAAACATCAGTCAGTTTAGTTCGATTAAGAGATTCAAACATCAGTCAGTTTAGTTCGATTAACAGATTCAAACATCAGTCAGTTTTGTTTGATTAAGAGATTCAAACAAGTCAGTTTAGTTCGATTAAAAGATTCAAACATCAGTCAGTTTAGTTCGATTAAGAGATTCAAACATCAGTCAGTTTTGTTCGATTAAAAGATTCAAACATCAGTCAGTTTAGTTCGATTAAAAGATTCAAACATCAGTCAGTTTAGTTCGATTAAGAGATTCAAACAAGTCAGTTTAGTTCGATTAAGAGATTCAAACAAGTCAGTTTAGTTCGATTAAGAGATTCAAACAAGTCAGTTTAGTTCGATTAAGAGATTCAAACAAGTCAGTTTAGTTCGATTAAAAGATTCAAACATCAGTCAGTTTAGTTCGATTAAGAGATTCAAACAAGTCAGTTTAGTTCGATTAAGAGATTCAAACAAGTCAGTTTAGTTCGATTAAGAGATTCAAACAAGTCAGTTTAGTTCGATTAAGAGATTCAAACATCAATCAGTTTAGTTCGATTAAGAGATTCAAACATCAGTCAGTTTAGTTCGATTAAGAGATTCAAACATCAGTCAGTTTAGTTCGATTAAAAGATTCAAACATCAGTCAGTTTAGTTCGATTAAAAGATTCAAACATCAGTCAGGTTTGTTCGATTAAAAGATTCAAGCATCAGTCAGTTTAGTTCGATTAAAAGATTCAAACATCAGTCAGTTTAGTTCGATTAAAAGATTCAAACATCAGTCAGGTTTGTTCGATTAAAAGATTCAAACATCAGTCAGTTTAGTTCGATTAAAAGATTCAAACATCAGTCAGTTTAGTTCGATTAAAAGATTCAAACATCAGTCAGGTTTGTTCGATTAAAAGATTCAAACATCAGTCAGTTTTGTTCGATTAAGAGATTCAAACATCAGTCAGTTTAGTTCGATTAAGAGATTCAAACATCAGTCAGTTTAGTTCGATTAAGAGATTCAAACATCAGTCAGTTTAGTTCGATTAAAAGATTCAAACATCAGTCAGTTTAGTTCGATTAAAAGATTCAAACATCAGTCAGGTTTGTTCGATTAAAAGATTCAAGCATCAGTCAGTTTAGTTCGATTAAAAGATTCAAACATCAGTCAGTTTAGTTCGATTAAAAGATTCAAACATCAGTCAGGTTTGTTCGATTAAAAGATTCAAACATCAGTCAGTTTAGTTCGATTAAAAGATTCAAACATCAGTCAGTTTAGTTCGATTAAAAGATTCAAACATCAGTCAGGTTTGTTCGATTAAAAGATTCAAACATCAGTCAGTTTTGTTCGATTAAGAGATTCAAACATCAGTCAGTTTAGTTCGATTAAAAGATTCAAACATCAGTCAGTTTAGTTCGATTAAAAGATTCAAACATCAGTCAGGTTTGTTCGATTAAAAGATTCAAGCATCAGTCAGTTTAGTTCGATTAAAAGATTCAAACATCAGTCAGTTTAGTTCGATTAAAAGATTCAAACATCAGTCAGGTTTGTTCGATTAAAAGATTCAAACATCAGTCAGTTTAGTTCGATTAAAAGATTCAAACATCAGTCAGTTTAGTTCGATTAAAAGATTCAAACATCAGTCAGGTTTGTTCGATTAAAAGATTCAAACATCAGTCAGTTTAGTTCGATTAAGAGATTCAAACATCAATCAGGTTTGTTCGATTAAAAGATTCAAACATCAGTCAGTTTAGTTCGATTAAAAGATTCAAACATCAGTCAGTTTAGTTCGATTAAAAGATTCAAACATCAGTCAGGTTTGTTCGATTAAAAGATTCAAGCATCAGTCAGTTTAGTTCGATTAAGAGATTCAAACATCAGTCAGTTTAGTTCGATTGAAAGATTCAAACATCAGTCAGGTTTGTTCGATTAAAAGATTCAAGCATCAGTCAGTTTAGTTCGATTAAGAGATTCAAACATCAGTCAGTTTAGTTCGATTAAGAGATTCAAACATCAGTCAGTTTAGTTCGATTAAGAGATTCAAACATCAGTCAGTTTAGTTCGATTAACAGATTCAAACATCAGTCAGTTTTGTTTGATTAAGAGATTCAAACAAGTCAGTTTAGTTCGATTAAAAGATTCAAACATCAGTCAGTTTAGTTCGATTAAGAGATTCAAACATCAGTCAGTTTTGTTCGATTAAAAGATTCAAACATCAGTCAGTTTAGTTCGATTAAAAGATTCAAACATCAGTCAGTTTAGTTCGATTAAGAGATTCAAACAAGTCAGTTTAGTTCGATTAAGAGATTCAAACAAGTCAGTTTAGTTCGATTAAGAGATTCAAACAAGTCAGTTTAGTTCGATTAAGAGATTCAAACAAGTCAGTTTAGTTCGATTAAAAGATTCAAACATCAGTCAGTTTAGTTCGATTAAGAGATTCAAACAAGTCAGTTTAGTTCGATTAAAAGATTCAAACATCAGTCAGTTTAGTTCGATTAAGAGATTCAAACAAGTCAGTTTAGTTCGATTAAAAGATTCAAACATCAGTCAGTTTAGTTCGATTAAGAGATTCAAACATCAGTCAGTTTAGTTCGATTAAGAGATTCAAACATCAGTCAGTTTAGTTCGATTAAGAGATTCAAACATCAGTCAGTTTAGTTCGATTAACAGATTCAAACATCAATCAGTTTAGTTCGATTAAGAGATTCAAACATCAGTCAGTTTTGTTTGATTAAGAGATTCAAATGTATTCATTTTGTTAAATTAAGAGATAAAAAGTGTCAATCGGTTTTGTTCGATTAAGAAATTTAAATGTCAATTTTCATTTAATATACATTTAAACACTGGTCTTTTTTATTCTGTAAGGAGATTTAAATGCTGTCAGTTTTGTTGCAAGTGAAAAGTCTATTATACTCTGTTATAGTTTTGTTTTAAGCGAGAGCAAACAAGATTCACAGCAACCAGCTGAATGAAAACAAACAACACAGCAGAGAATATTATAACCTCATAATGCACTTAGAACCGAAACATATCTCTAAAAAAAGTCTGATCTAATTATAAACAGACCAATATGTGTGCGTGCTGTGTATTTTTATGAGTATGGTATCATTATGTTAGCCACACGCTCTCGTCAGACTCCATTGGGATCAATCGTCGAGTTGAGTCTTCACATGACGGGTTCTGTCTATGTAGAGCACTCCCTTATGAGTGTGCCTATGTAGGCAGCAGACAGCAAGACAGCTCACTTCTGTCTCTCTCTGCCAATCCAGCAATTACCGGTCTTCATCGTCCGCCAGGACAGAGCGCCACTCGATCCATTCGGGTAGCCGCTAACAAACGCCTCGTCTTTCCCTGAAGACGACGCCGCCACCAGTCAATCTCAGGTAATTTAAAGCACTGCCAGCCCTGTCTCTCTGCCACCTCTGCTCGAGCGGCCCTCAGGGGCCCGTGACTCTCTCCTCTCCTTCTCTTATTTCACCTCACTATTGGCAGCTCCTATCGAGCAGCTCTCGCTCTAAATCGCATGTATATATACTGTCCGTTTGGGAACTTTGAAGTGGAGAGGATTTAACCAATCAATCGCTATATCATCATCAATCAAGCCGTCGCTCTCGCTGCGATCGATCGGATGCTGAAATGGAGCAGTCGGCCCACAGATTTAGACGGATAATCTGGCCCGCTGGCTGAAACGTGTCAAAGCAGAGAGAGAGAGAGAGAGAGAGACAGAGAGAGAGAGATGATGGACATTATCTGCTAAAACACACAATAAACTCAGCTCAAGTGAATGAATCCAGGTCACCAGCTGCTAAAATAGAACACGTAGAAGCCCAATGACTTTAAATGCTAACTTTAAATGATTATTTAGAAGCTGATGTGCAGACATCACTGAAGATTCTCATGGAGAACTAAAAGATGCACAATATGCAAACTCTAATTGCAAAAACTCCAAATACACACCTATATGCACAATTCACTCCAGTTTCCGGCTGAAATGACCACTGGTGGCAGTAAAACACCAAAGACTTTTTTTTTCACTCAAAAAAAATAATAATAATAATGTCATCAAAAAATTTCATTTGCACTCAATTTTATTACAAATAAATGAAATGACATTTGCAAAATGTTAACTTGAACTATTTGTGTTGGGGCTACATGAATATTTTACATTGCACTGACTGAAAGTGGGCAGTGGATTTCGAATTCCCAACATGCTTTGCTTAGGCATAGATCAGAAAAAAAAAAAAAGGAATGAAGTCCTGTTTAAGGTGTTTTTTAGTAAACGGAAAGGCCTGTGCTAATGCCGGTGATGAGATTTTTACTCAATCATTACTTGCATGATTCAAAATCGTATAAACAAGTGCTATGTTAGCTGTTAAGTTCTCATAAGAATGAATTAAATAAATCAGCTATATGGCCAGCATGAGAACTTACATAGTATATATCGTCAGCATTTCTACCCTTCACAATCAAACGAACATGGAACATGGAATTTTGTCATTTGCGTCGCATAACCAGCTCCACGTATGTGGCTTTTCTGACATAGTAAACTTGCTCGGTAGCGCACCCAGTACAGCATTCACTTGCAAAGCAAAGATCTTAGGGAATGAGTGCCATGAAATACAGGTCAAGGTAAAATAATTCTAAAGCTTTGTAGAAGCAATTATATATATAAATATATATATATATATATATATATATATATATATATATATATATATATATATATATATATATTTTTTTTTTATTATTATTATTATTATTTATTTATTTATTTGTACACTTTCAAAAATATACACAAAATTATACCCAAATATTCCAGAAAATGTATTTATTTACTTATATCTATTTATTTTTAGTTATGCTTAATATAATCCATTATCGAGTTAACATAACTAAAGAAGTTTAAATTGGACTGTTTTAGAGTGCACAATAGATGCAATTAAAGCTCTCCCAGTCTTTTCCTAGTTTTAAAGCATCATCAGAATTGTTGTTTTGAGAGTATTTTAGTTGCAGTCCTGGAACGTGTTTTAACATCAAGTGAATAAAGTCGAGCGAGCGGCGTCTAGAAGAAGCACCTTTCCGTCTCAGAGTGGTGTCATTAGACAAAATGGAGAGAAAACTGTGCCAATTTCTCCAAGGAGAAAATGCTATGTTTTGGCGGTGCTGAACAGTTTGGTTAAGTGGACGTTCTGATGAGGCTGATTTGAGCCGGATTCACGGGTCCGTCTGGTCATTATTCCCATCTCTCCAGTTCGGCTCCTGAATGCTGATGAGGTGGGAGAGCAGACTCTCTGTGCTCATGTCAATGAATGAGTCACAGACACGGCTTCAATTCAGACAATAAAAAACAAGCAGGAGGGGCGATCGAATCTTTCCCGCGCAGCAGAGACACAGACAATGAAATCTTCCAGAAGATCCCTGAGGAGAACAACAGAACACCTTCGAACCGCTCGTGACGTAACACACCTCAGTACTGTACTCATCCAGCAGCACATGTGTGACCCTGGCGCACAAAAGCAGTCATAAATAGCACTGGAAGCTCAAGACCAATTCCTTTAGTGTGTCCTTCTGACATAAGCGCATGCATCCGACGCTCTGATGAGGGCCATGTGTGTTTGTGTTCTGCCTGATATGATGAATCCAGCAGTGTTTATCTGGATGTGAATTGATTCTCTATGAGGTGTACATTCGATATGGCTTTGCTTCAGAAGTTGCCCTCCTCCGCGTCCCTCTGTGGTTCGATCGGGACTGAACCGACCGTGTCGAACACAGCAGAAGAAAACACTGTGAGGGAAACGCAAGGATCCGGTCAGCTCAGTTAATGAACCTCCACTGGTTCAAGCTTCAGACCAGATTATATATCAACTAAATTCTGTACATTTATCTGTAAGTTGCAGGCACACTAAATCCGATTCAAAAATCCTGCAAAAGACAGCTGTGATTAAATTATGAATTTAAATTCTAATGCTCAATTAATTCATGCTGACTCTATGAAGCCCCGCCCTCAATAGACACCTCAGCCAATCAAAAGTGACTGACACACAGAGGTTGTTGGTGATTGGCTGAAGAACTGCAGGCCACGCCCTTTGACTCTTAAAATACTTGCAGGCATGTCGTTTGAATTAATTATTTGCTGATATCTGGGGAAAACGTAAATATTATCGCAAACAAAACTGAATAACGTTCCTGTCTATGTTTAATCCTTTTATTTATATTTTCAAAACTGGTGCTTTTGAGAGAATATTAGTTTCATCTACAACCTTAAAATTAGAATTGTGAAACTTTATGAAATCCCGCCCTCTAAAGACGCACCAGCCAATCCAATGCAAGAAAACCTGAATGTACAGAATGATTGACAGGTGAAGAGTGTTTGTGATTGGCTAAAGAGCCCCAGGCCACTCCCAATGACGAATACTTCAGTATTAACTGCTGTCACGATCACGTACAGTATCTGATTATTACTTCTTGTACAGTTTACAGTAAGTTGAACTGCTTTATATTCTGAGCAGTCATTAGTTTGACAAACTACAGTTTCAAAGCAACTTCAGCCTCACATTAATCTGCCCAGAATCTCTGGAATCCAGCAGAACACACACCAAACAGAGAACGGTATCTGTTTCCTCTCTCGCTGTGTAGAGTCTGAGTCTGGTTTGTAGGAAAGGCGTCCGCTGAGGGTTGATCTTCAGCTGGGACGCTCATTATGTTTGATCATCGCAATAAACAAGACCATTAACACGCCTTGTTGTTTTAAGATCTGGAACAAATTCCTCTTGTTCTCTCGGCTCCGAGCGAGAGGGAATAACTCAAGGTTGAGCGTCAGACGCACACTTTGGAGGATTATGAAACGAGTTTGGAGAAAATGAAAAGCTGGGGTAATTTTTCACGAGTGAGTGAAGCGGAAATCACGTTATCTGTGGAACCCAATCCAGCAAACACAGCAAAGTCCATTTATCCCATCCGAGTTACCTGATTCCCGCTCTGGAACGGGTGATGGATTCATCTGGATCAATAATGTGGACTTGGTGTATATGAAAATGATCTGAGCAGTTATTCAATGTGCAAGCCTAAACTAAACACTTCTTCTGTCTACACTACAGTCTGAAATGTCTGAAATATATATATTTTTTAATGTTTTTTTCTCTATTGTGGAGCGGTTCTGGTCTGTTTTTCCAGCTCATGTTCAGTGGATTTCAGAGCTTCGTCGAGCGTTTAATTGATGACGGAAGGAAACATGACAAACAGCGCTCCGCACCCGAGTTGTTTCACATTTAAAGAGTCGCTGGCATGAATTAATTGTGTGTTAAACAAAGGCAGGCTGCCCAGCCGTCCACAGCCTCATTAATATCCTTAATTATTAAATCCCACAGCCGTCTGAAGACTTTTGACCTGATTTCCCATCAACTATTCCATCATAACAGCACACGGCCTACAGAAACCTGCTTTCATTCATTTCAGAAACTAAATGACTATTTATCTAATTAAATCTGAAGAAAAGGCTTTTTTTAAGTGTAGTATGTTGCTTAAAGAACACACCACACAGAGAAAGAAATCAAATGAAAAGCAGTTGTGAGCAGGAGTCATATTACCTGTGAATTAAACACATCTTGATTGGTAGTTAATTGTTTTTCAGTGAACCGCTGATGTTTGCTGTGGGGATTCATCAGGGAATCACTCTTAATGACAGGTTTTAGGTCAGATGTGCTGTTTCTGTGCTGATGAGAAAACACAAGATCTCCAAACTTCTGCTGCTTACAACATCTAAACTCACGTCTGAGCCGAGAGCCGCAGGTTTACGTCTTCAATAACGAACCAGAACAATGCACTCTATCTCTCCTGCTTTTAGAGATGATGATGAATATTCAGAGTCACCTTCTGCTTCCAGCTCTGGAGGATGAAAACAGATCCACTGTAGAATATTAAATGATTACATCTGAGCGAGGCTTAGGCTTCTCTTCAGAAGGACGCATGCAGATGTTTCATAACATCACCAGGAATTCATTATTCAGCTCTGATTCAACTGCTTCATTCCACTACACACAGAGGTTTTGTCTTGTTTTTCGTTATCAAGATACATTTGATTAAAACAAGAAGAAATACAAGGAAGGTTGCAAAGGGTGAACACTTTTGAAAAAAAAAAAAAAAAAAAACAAACAATTCCCAGACCGTTTACAAAATGACTGGAAAATTTCAGTCCTAATAATGAGTAGATTTAAATTTACAAATAAATTAAATTATATATATATATATATATATATATATATATATATATATATATATATATATATATATATATATATATATATATATATATATATATATATAAATAAATTGGACCCAATTTATAATATTTTAATTAAAATAAATAACTCTAACTCTGATATATAAAAATAATAATAATATTTGGAATTTAATAAATGTATTTTATATTATTCATTTATTATTATTATTATTGTAAATAGTTTTATGATATAACTCAAATTAATGTTGGATATTCTTATAATGGTTATTATTATTATCATACACTATTGTCAATCAAATATACATTTCTTATTCTTTTTCACATTTATTTTTCTGACTCCATTGGCAGATATTTGTTCTTGTTTTAAGCATAAAGTCACTTAAGTGTGATTACTTTATCAGAAACGGGACTCATTTTAAATATATGTGAATTGGTGTTTAGATATTTGTACTGGAGAGTAATTAAATCTGTTTACTGATTGTAATTGTAAACCTGGAGTGTTTTAACTGAAGTGTATTGTGTCTGTCTTCACTCCATCTGTCACGACTGATTAATAATTAGTGTAACGTCACAGCTCAGAGTAAATCCTCTATTATTTAAAGGCAGCATGCGTTAATGACATCCTCGTCAGGTGAAGGACTGACTAACTCTGAGAACATAAAGCGCTGTATGAGAGGAAGAAACACAGTCTGCGTCTTCAGCTTCACTTGAGAGAATCTCAAAAAAATGAAATTTTTTACTAAAAAGAAAAAAAAAAAAGAGCAAAATCTAAATTAATCTAAATTCAAAGGCTAAACAAAGAAAAAAATTCTAGCTCCACTGGTAGAGATTAATGCTATTTTTAATCAAAAACTAACAAAATGTGTTTTTTTTTGTTTTTTACAAGACAAAATCTTAGCTGTGGAGTAAATGCATCTTGATTCAAGTATGTGTAGATATTGATGCTAGAAAACAAGACACATACGGAGTGAGAAGATCAGTTTTTGGCAGTGTACCGGTGGACTGTGGTCTAAAACTCAGCAGAGACTCGAGAGATTATGATTTTGGTAAAAGCGGCCACCTGGAGAGTCAAACATCCCTGCACTCGGGTGACTCCTGCTTTGAGGTAAAGGATATCATCACACACACACACACACACACACACACACACACACACACACACACACACACACACAGCAGGGAATGTGTTGGGAACAAACAGGGATCAGACGCTGGACTTCGAGGATCTGGACGCTCCTCTGTGAAGGAACATCAAACCTCGTCAGATCCCTTCAGTCCACAGAGCGCCTGCTCCATCATCTAGTGCTGATCTGATCTGATCTGATGGACACACACACACACACACACCTGATTCCCAATGCCTTCTCACGCTGCTTCTGCCAGCTGCTCCGGTTTCTGACATTTAAAGGAGGCCTTTGCCCAGAAATCAACATTCAGTCAAAACCTGTGTGACTTTTTTTCTTCAGCTAATATAGAACAGAAAGGGGAAAAATTATAGTATTTTGCTATGCAAATAATCAATTACAATCGATGACTCTGCATAATTTTTTAACTTCAAACATACATTAAAGCATCAAATGATTACAATTTTAATGGTTAAAAATGGGTGAAGCCTGTTTATTATTTAACAGTAAGTTCCCTCACCACACAGAGAAACTGAGAGTAAATTTCACTTTCAAAGAATCAGCAAGAAATCAACTGACTTAAAAATGGAAGTAGAAACACACACACACACACACACACACACATACATTATATATATATATATATTGTAAAATGTACTCCAACCATTTCTTCACAACTTAAAAAAAAATACAATAAATTAGTGTGCATTTGGTGAAAAACTGTATCTAATGGGACATTTCTAAATACTACAGTAAAATTTTCAAAGAGAAAAGATTAGAGGTGTTTTAAATAATGCAAAAAAAAATAGATTAAAGCATCAAATGAACATTTAAACTGTAAAAAGAAGTGAATTCATTACTATAATTATGATATTATTATTATCACAATACGATTTTACATTATACCTTTAAGTGAAAAATTACAGTAAAAATAAGAATGTGTGATTCTACATAAAAAAACTATGTTTAATTTTGTTAAATGATGCTTTGTTAAATTGTTTAAAATACAAAATTGATTGCATTTTTGATGCATACTTTAGATTATCTAAAAACAGATTGTAGTTATTTGGCATTTGAAAAATGACCACCACAGCTGCCCGTTTAACCTAAATTTCCCATTCTTGTATTTTTCTCAGTGTAGTTTATGACGTGTGCATTTAAACTCATGTGATGCTTTGCATAAGAAACGGACACAAACTGAAACCCAGTCATGGTGTAAACGTCTCCAAAGCAGCCGGTGGCACAGGTTTAGAGCGACGTGAGTTTGAGTAAATGATGTTTTTATCTGAATATCTGCTGAAAGGTCATGGAGCGCCTCAAACCACACCAGAAGATGGTGAAGAGAGAGCACAAGACCACGCTCTCTGCTGTAAATAAACACTAATTGGTGGCTAATTTTCTTGGCTGTTGCCCGGATGATCCTCAGCCCAGAGGTGTGTTTGAATAATTCATAGGAACAGCACACACGGCCCACAAGACTGAGCATTCATTACAGCGGCCCGCCGGAGCTTTCTGGAAGATCAGGGAGTAATCTGCATCCGCCGACACACAGAGCCAGTGTTCAGAGAGAGACACCTGGAACCAGAGAGATCGGAGACACACACACACACACACACACACACACACACACACACTACACGCTCACACACACTGCACACATGCTACACACACACACTCACATCACTGCAACAGGGAACAGAATCCAGACAACACACCGGATAAAAGGATTACAGTCAAATACATATACAGTGCTAAAAGCAAAACATTTACACACACACACACAAACACATATGTGTGTGTATAGTGTGTGCGCGCGCATTTAGTGTGGGTGTGTGTGTGTAGTGCGTGTAGTGTGTGTGCAGTGTGTGTAGTGTGTGTAAGCGCGTACGCAGTGTGCGTGTGCACGTGTGTAGTGTGTGTAGTGTGTGCGTGTGTGTGCGTAGTGTGTGTAAGCGTGTACGCAGTGTGCGTGTGCACGTGTGTAGTGTGTGTAGTGTATGCGTGTGTGTGCGTAGTGTGTCCATGTGTAGTGTGTGTGCGTCCGTGTGTTTTGTGTGTGTGTGTATATAGTGTGTATAGTGTGTGTGTGTATCTGTGTGTGTGTGTGTGTATTGCTAACACTAGTTTAGATTTTTGTACTGAAAAAAAAACCCCTTTGCAGCTCATATGAATCAAATGTTTCTAATCAAATGATCTGTGGTTTGTAGTCTCTTCTCTCACTGAAGGACAGTTTGGGTGTGTGTTTGTTTCTCCTGAAGAGTTTTCAGAGAAACAGCTCAGACGAAGCTGACGTATAAACACACAACATACTGAATCAAATAATGAATGACTCCATTGAGACTCCTGAGCTGTGAAGAGAGATAACAGACTCGTATAACACTGCAGACATGAGCTGGTCCTGACCCATCACCCCACACACACACACACACACACACACACACACACACACCGCGGCCTTCATCTCCAGTAACGAGTGTGTTTGATTAATCAGCGTCTGAAGCCTGATGTGGGTCATCCTCTCTGACTGCAGCAGAGAGAGCATCGTCTCAGAGATGATTAGAGATGTCAAGTGTTCATTAACGGCTTCGTTGTGTGTGTGTGTGTGTGTGTGTGTGAGATTTAACAGCATTACATCAACATGTTTGCTGGCACGGAACGAGCTCTTGTTAAGAGTCTGATCCCGATGATCTCCTTCGCTGGCATTACAAAAGTGTTAAATCAGAAATGTGTTCAAAACAAAGCCTGTAAATAAGATCATATTCATACTCAGAGTAATACATCATAAACGATCATAATAACAACTAAAAAACACTTCACTGAACTGTATACAATTATTTTAGTATGTAGTGATAATTGGAATTGATTATTTTGAATCTGTTTAACTTTTTGCATCATTTCCAAGTATTTGGAAGAAAATATAATAAAATGTTGTAAAGAAAAAGAAATTCCTAGCAATTACAAGTAATTCGGGTAAATTAAATTTAATTTCGAAGTAATTCAAAATATTTGCATAAAGAGACAGATTAAATCAATGTAATTTAATTTAATATTAAATTTAAATTCCAAATTTAAATAAGACAAATTTTAGCTCAAAATTAATAAAAACATTTAGATTAAAATTGTATTAATTTAATAATTTATTATTATTATTTATAATTGCAAGTATTTGGATGAAAATACAATAAATAAATAAATATAATAAGTAATTCCAAGCATTTGGATATCAAAATTAAAAATAAAACAAAAATTTCAATGTCTGCAAATATTTAGCTCAAAATAAATAAAACAGATAAAAAAATTAATTGCATGTATTTGGATGAAAACACAAATAAATAGTTAATTCATAAGTAATTCAAAGAATTTGGATATAAAATAAAATTACAAGTAATTACAAGTATTTGGATAAAAAGATGACGTAAACTAAGTCAATAAAGACCGCCCTTTATTTACTATTTGCCAGCAACAGAAAAAATATGTAGATTTCTAGTGACCAGGGTGAGAAGGTTGTGCAGGGTTCAGGTTTATTTGGGCTCTGAGGGATCTCTCAGAATCAAGCGCCGGACTCATTCACACACAATCATTCTCTCACTGCTCTCTCCAATCAGAAATAACAGCGTGCAAACATCTCCACTCGAGCTGAGGAGGATCCTTCCACAGAAACAGAACAGCTCATGCCAAAGAAAACACATCACTAATCCAGGAACGGAAACGCATCTTTAAATTAAATGCATCCTCCTGCATCTCGACATGTGACTCCATGTGAGAGCCAGAATTAAAGACATAAACTTATTAACGGCCGATGGATAATATTCCTCCTGGATCGGACGACTGACAGAACTGGAGCAGCTCACCCGTAACATTAATTAAGCTTAAAATATCAGCGTTTCACTCGCCAATTCAGAGATACGGCACATTAAAATGGGATGCCATCCATAAAGTCATTATGAGATATGTCGTCCCTGTAGAGTACCTTGGAAATATTCCCATTTCACATATCAAATCAAATGTTTCCGGCCCAGGAAGCCCACAGCGGAGGAGGAGGAATCACTTTCACCTTTGTTTTCATTAACATTTTCAATTTAAACTGCAGGTTTTGCTCAGTTTTGCTCCTCAAGAAATGCATCTTTACTTCAGGTCCTTCAGAAAACTGTAAAATGCATGAAAAATATCAACTGTCGAGAAAAATAATCTCATTGAGTTTTTGAATCAAGATTATTTCATTGGAAGATATTTATTCTTGTTTTCAGTAAAAACTAACATTATTGCTAAAAAAAAAACAATACATAATATCTTTACTCTTTTTGCTTGACATAAATGCATCTTGAAATGCATCAAGAATATTTATACTAGAAAATAAATACTAAGAAACTTTTTTTTTTTTTGCAATGTATATGTACACACACCTAAATGATATTTGAGAAACAGAACACACTAGTGTCACAAAACATAGCTTTTTAGGCTAAAGAAAGTACAAAAATTGGGAAAAAATACAAAATATAATAATAATAATAATAATAATAATAATAATAATAATAATAATAATAATAATAATAATAATAATAATACATTTTATAATAATAATTAATTGATTTCTTAATTATTTATAATATTTATAACCATTTGAACAATTATTCATTATTGTTTATTATTATTATTATTATTAATAAACTAATTTAATAATTTATTTTAATTTAATTACACCAAACCAAAAATGTAATTAATTTAATTTATGTAAAAAAAAAAAAATTAACAATATATTTATTATTATAAAATAATCTTCTAATTTAATAATTCATTTGACTTTGTAATTACTTAATTAAAAAGCGCACTATAAACATTTTATATCAGTATCGTCACCAAAACCTGAAAATAAATCATCCGGTGACGGAGCCTTATTGACGTATTTGAGACCAGGCTACATAATGTTCTCCCGGCTAACATAAACAACTTGTTAGGAGTGATAAATGTTTTTACAAAGCATGGCATAATGAGCAGAGCTAATAAATTCAGCGCTGTCTGCTCGAGGCCTTCGAGTTCTCGGGACGAGGCTAATCCAGCGTGCGATGCAATTGTAAGAGCTCAGAAGTGTGAGAGTATTATTCTAGATAAGGCTGTGTGTCTGTGTGTGTCTTATCTGCGGGCCGGAGCGCTTCTTTATGAGCCGTACCTCCCAAAAGCCCCTTACGGTGATTAGTCAGGCCCTTTCTAAAGTGGCTTTCCTCGATTCAGGATAATTCTTCCAGAAAACAGGAATTGAACGGAGCGCTGCTGATACTGACCCTCTTTGTCGGGGAGGAAATTGCCTCTCGTAACGCTTATGAAAGCAACGACAAGTTCACAAGGGAAGAAGCGTTTGATTTTAGGGCAAAAAGGCAGATGTGTCCTGAAAGCAAGGAACAGTTTAACCCTGTCAGAAACTGCCAATCTACACTGCAAAAAAATCTTTTTTGTTTTGTTTTCTGGTACTAATATCTAGAGGTACTTGAATCAAGATGCATTTAGTTCACTTGTAAAATTACTTAAGATTATAAGACTTGCTTTCTGAAAAAAGAAAGATCAAAATGTAGGTAGTTTTTTGCTCAGAATGTCCAAAAATATCTTCCAATAGGGTAAGAAAAGAAAAAGAAAGCAAGACTTACAATTATATGTCATTTTACTGGTCAAGTAAATACATCTAGATTCAAGAGCGTTTATTTATTTATACTAGAAAACAAGACAAAAATACAATAAAAATCTGTTTTTTTTTTCAGTGAGCGAAGCACTTTAACTGATATAAAGTCTCCAGTTTTAAAAAAAATACTACAAAATACCCTAAAAACCTGCATGTTATAATCATTGTAAACATGTACATATAAATGAGATTGAACAGCTCTAGAGGAGGGGAAGGTTTTCAGTGAACGGCTTACATTTAAAACAATATTTTGATGGTGTTTAGTTTCAATGAATGCTTCTTTTTTGGACAAGAGAACATGTTTTGAGTTCTTAAACATACTGTATGATCCTTACATGACATGGTGAAGGACAACAAAATGAAACCATATTTTGACTAAATTTCGGTATTTACAATATTCAGTATTCAGATCAAGCATCTGGAGTTGATAGGATCAAAAAAGATCAAGGAAAACATTATTCCTCACAAACCCTATAATATACTGGCCTTGTCCCAATTCACATAAGGATGTCTTGGGAAAAGTTACTATTTAAAAAGGAAAGCATTACAATATTGCATTACTCCATTAAAAGGTAACAAACTGCATTACTTATCTACTTTTTATGGAAAGTAAAGCATTGGGTTACTTGTGTCACTTTTCTCACCGGAGCTGGGCTTGCATTTTTGTTTATAATATAAAAAAGTTCTGTTTTTGGCAAATGTAAAAGCCGCTTCTGTATTAAATGAAGAATAAGACGCAAGAGAAGAATGTTTAACACTCATCAGCAACAATGGAACACAAATGTTTTTTTAATCTAAAGCATGATTATTAGTATGGCTGAATCAGATCATCAAAAGTCAGTAGCAAAAGATATGTTAATAAAATGGGATTAAACACAAAAATTATAATTGTCTGACTTAACATATTTAATTATTGCAGGTTTGTATCTATATTCTTATTCTTAAAGAATTACAAATTTAAATTCTGTATTGTAATCGATGGCAAGTGCAGTATGGAGTACCTCAAGGCTCAGTACTAGGGCCGCTACTCTTCATGCTTTATATGTTACCCTTGGGAGATATCATCAGGAAACATGGTGTTAGCTTTCACTGTTATGCTGATGATACTCAGATCTATATTTCCACCCGGCCCGGTGAAACACACCAATTTGAAAAACTAACGAAATGCATAGATGATACACAAAACTGGATGACTAGTAAATTCTTACTGCTAAAATGTAAAAAAAAAAAAAAAAAAACTAAACGAATGACACAGGACAAGAAAGTGCAACACTATTCTGCAACAAATAAAATGATACACAAATGTGTCATTTCTGCTTATTAGTACGGCTGAACTGGGTCATCTAGGGTCAGCAGCAAAGACATTGGTTAATAAAATTGAATTAAACACATGATATTTGTCTTATTTAACATTTAATTATTGCAGGTTTGTCTAATGTTCTGAGTTTGCATTTGACTTTTTTTATTTGTTTTGAGGAATACTGAATCTGTTTTTGAGTAAAAATTCATATTTAGTGTAGAACTGGTTTTATTTTATACGCTACTCAGATATTTCCTCCTAAATTAAAAAGTAAAGCGTTACTTTACTAGTTACTTGCAGTCTGGGGCATAACACATTACAAGTAATGCGAGTTACGTCATCAGATTACTTTTTTCAAGTAACTAGTAAAGTAACGTATGACTTTTTAATTTTCAAGAAAATATCGGAGTTACTTTTTCAAATAAGTATAGTGCCAATTACTTTTTTCCTATTTATTGATTGTTTATTGATGTTGAGGGGAAATCAGGAATAAGATGCTTCTTTATTTCTAGAATAAATGTGAAAATGCATTAATTCATCTCACTCACTCACAAATAAAACAATTCTGATTTAGTTTTCCTCAAAATGAATAAAAACAGTTAAAAGTCACTCAGAATATTACTCAAAGCTGCAATAATTTAAATATGTTTAAATTATACAGATATCCTTACATTATACAGATATTTAAATCACATTTTATTAACCAATTTGCTGCTGACCTTCGATGATCCAATACTACTAAACCAAAATTGCACAAGATAATCTAACATATCTTCTTTTTTTATTGCTGTAAAGTGTTGAACTTTCTTTTTCTGGGTTCTGCTGTACAGATGTGAATTATGTATATATATATATATGCCAAAAATATAACTTATATCAAAAGCAAACAAGCAAGCCAAGCTCAGATTTAAAATGTAACGCAAAAGTAAAAAGTAACTAAGTAATTTACTTTTGTTTTTGTTTTTTTTGTTTTTTTAAGGAAGTAACGCAATATTGTAATGCATTACTTTTAAAAGTAACTTTCCCCAACAGTGGTTACTTGAACAAAGTATCCTGATTATGAAACTTGTAATTTGTTCCCCAATGCTGGTGTTCAATATATAATTCAGAGGGTGAATTATTTTACAGATTATTCCCTGTAAAATTCACATTTCAGCATTCTCTTGCTAAAGAAAGATGTCGGTGATTACAGTACGGACAGTGTACTTCAACCTGTATCTGAGAGAGAGAGAGAGAGAGAGAGAGAGAGAGAGAGAGAGACTTGGTTAAAAGAAAAGCTGAAAGAGCAAAAGAGAGATATAAGAGAGAATAAAAAAAGACACCGGGAGTGTGTGAGATGGAAAAGCAGGTCATGAGAAGGTGTGAGATCTTGTTATAGAGCAGCAGTCAGACCACTGCATTAACAATAAAAGACAAACTAAAGATTATAAAAGCTCTCCATATGCTCTCGTTCAGCAGTAGAAGATCTAAACTGATGCACTGTCCCCGATGATGACGACGACCAAAGAGAAAACAGCGCTGCAAACAAACACCAGCGCATCATGAAGACACTTCACAAGTCCCAATGTGACAGACCAAGGCTTATAAAGCTTCAGCGCTGCGTCATGTAACACCTTGTAGGGCTTTTCGTAACTTTTCACCCAGAAAAATCAATGAGTACAGCACACACTGGTCCAAACTCTGATGATGTTTCTTCTGTGGAACACAAAAGCTGTGCAGATGTGAATTTACATTTCCTTTAGCCCAAGGCTTATTCATTTCACTTTTGGTGCATAACTCTTTTATGTTAAATAAAAAAATAAAAATAAAAAAACAGCTATTTTTCATGCCAGATAAAAAAATATTTAAAAAATGCTAAAGTAAAATAACTCGCAACTTTCCATAAAAACTAACACAATTAGTTACTTTTTAAGGAAGCAATGCAACATTGTAATGCTTTACTTGTAAAAGTAACTTTCCCCAACACTGAACAAATTGCACACATCATATGGAGGAATGTTTTTATTCTGGTCACTACTGTATGTGCTTTTATTTTATGGACAACAGCAGCTTGTGAATAAAAATAAGACTTCAGAGTCCCTCAACAGTAGTTTTTAGTTCTTCTCAGTAAAGATACTTTGCTTTGCCAAATGTAAATGTGTTTGTTCATGCAATGCTGATGCTCTTATTTGGCTAATGGAAAAAATCTCATCACAGCAAGCGTTTACAACAATTACCGTTGTTGAGGTAGTTCAAAAAAATTCTGAAAGAAATAAAAGAACGTGTAGAAAGTCACCACGTTATCATACTGACATTTTAATGTAAATGCAAAAGCTTTAAAACTATTTTTCATGCCATCTGATATTGTTTTCCATCACCATGTCCCTTTATTTTCCACAGAGCCAGATTCCTTCTCAACAAAGACAAGTATTGTAACACACATCTTGCACATATAATACACCTAATAATATTTGGGTAAACCGGCACTATGAAAAACAGCTTTTTCAGGCATAGGAAGAATGAAAGAATTTTTTTTTTTTTTTTTTTTTTTTTTTTTTTTTTTTTGAGAAACAGGACCTGCTGTTGTTGCAATGAGAGAAAAGGCTTTTTCCAAAAAATAAAAAATAAAAAAGGAAAATTTAATTATTAGTTAAAAATGAATAATACAGTATTAATCATTTAACTGTATAATAATCTACCAGTTTAATAATTTATTTTAATTTAATAATGTAATTTTAATTTTAATAATTCTAATTAATCTATTACGGTTTACACCTGCAGCTCATGAAGCAGAAAACAAAGCCAAAGTAAGCCTCAAATGAATTATTTTGGACGTAGAACACGTTTAAACCAGGAATAAATACAGAGAGAACATGAAGCAGCACGTTTGTGGGTTTAGAAGCACAAGCTGCTTCCAGAACCATCATCGTTTTGGCAGAAAAAGCCTATTAAAAGCCTCCCAAAGGATCTTTACTAGTGTTTCTCTTCTCGCTCATCCAGAAGTTGATCATTACAAATGCACTTTGTTAGTTGGAGTTTTTCAGTTAAGTGAAAAGTGTTTGAAAAAAAGCCTTTTAAGAGGCAGACAGATGTGTGGAGAACGACTTCAGAAGTTTATGTGCGAGACACAATGGGAAATCTGTGTGTGTGTGTGTGTGTGTGTGTGGAAATAGGCCAGTGCTTTATCTTTATGAGAAATAAACGTCCCCATCCCTGTCGGCCCATCCTTTGTGCATCCTCAGTTCCAAAAACAGTGTTATATATGGAGTGCGCTTGCAGGAAATAGGACGCTACACGCTGCAGATTAGCCCTTGTGCTTCGCTCAGCAGAAAAACCTGGTTTATGAGTGAACATTCAGATAGATCATGGGCACATGAATGCATAAAAGCCCAGGCGTCACCGCACACGCTCACACAGAAACACATGCAGTATTCATGCGGCCGGACGTGTCTTTCTGATAATAATAATAATAGAGCTCAGATGGAGAGAGGTGAGAGCTGATGCACTGAGAGCTCGTGGTGAAGGTGATGCTGCGATGAACTGGACAGAGAAGAGAAGAATAAAGGATGAGAAACCTGAGGATCACACACTAACCTTCCTTCAGCAGAGCCACAGCTCAGTTCAGAAACACCTCAACTCTACACACAAACCTGGAGTGACTGGAGTCAGTGTTACTCCGTGGATTAGTCATCTACTGGACATAATGATTAGTTAAATTAATAATAATAAAAAAGCGAGTTTAAGCACTGAGGTTATAAACACTTTTAGACGTATCGGTGAGACGACAGCCGAGGAAACGGACTTCTGCTGTGTGCAGAAGTGAATTAAGGGATTTTATTCAAAATTCGGCGTTTCCATTATAAGTTTCTGATGCGGTACTTCCAAATACACATAAACCGAGTGATGGAAACATAGCTATTGAGATGCAGGTTCTCGGCTCGCGCCGTTTAATGGATTCCAGGCAGGTTTGTCTGATAAAGAGGTCATTGACTGTCGGCTCACAGCGTTTGTCCAGAGAGCAGCAGCATGACTCCACACACACACACACACACACACACACACACACACACACACACGTATCTTTATTTGATTGATTTCTCACTGGAGCTATTGGTAGACGAGTGGGAGTTTAGTTTGTTTGCTTTGCTTAAAATGGGAAGTTCATGCGAACAGTATGGTCTGAAATTATTCATAAAAACTATATGGAATAAAATATGAAAGTAAAAAAAAAAAAAAAATTATAAAAAAAAAATGCATTACTTAGCAGTTTGAGTGAAGTCTTAAAATGTATTATTAAAATAAAATAAAATTAAATTAAAAATTAAAACAAAATAAATGTAAATAAATATAAAACACCAATATAAACTATCATATACATAAATTACTACAAATAAATAATAAATAATAATAAAAAAAAGAATTATTAGAAATACATAAAAAAAAATAAACAATGCAATAAATAAAAAAAGACAATCAAATTTCACAGTTATGCTGATCATTTTATTTGGATAGCTGCCTTAATAATAATAATAATAATAATAATAATAATGATAATAATAATAATAAAGTACAATCAAATTGGTAGTACAAATAATCTTTGCTTAAATTAGATTAAACACTCAAAATCAAGCTGGTTAAAAAGTAAAGTTAAAATGTGTTCCTAAAATTATGCTTTAAAAACAGATGAAGCTTATATTGTCACAATAGTGTGTTTTACTGTCCCCATGTTTGGGGATTTCCTGGAACATCATCAGTTTTATTATTTCTGTGATGCATATGTGGAGTTCAGTCGCAAGGGCGCCCTCTGGAGTCCAGGATGAATAAAAAAGACATTACAGAGCAGAGTTTAACTAAGAGAATCAGGCACAATTTTAAAAAAAGAGAATTGGTTTAAAAGATTGTAAAATCAAGATTGCATTGCCAGAAGAGCTCAAAACACTCAACATCTGGAACGGTTTTAATCTCCAGAGAACCATCTGAAGAACCCGATACAGGATCTACACTGGAGCCGAGTATAGAGCAGAAACTCTTGAGACTCATCTTTACATACGCTCTGTGTGCTTTATAACGTTCGGCACGCCACGGCTCATGATTGTGAACCGCACAGATTGGGTTCATTATTTACTCTCATTTATTATAATCACTCTAATTATGCGCATTTACTGTAATGTGCATGGTGCGTGGATTTTGTTTACATTCCATATTTCTTCTAATTCCCTGCATGTCTGTTTACTGTAATATTTCCATGCATCGACTGCGTCTGTTGAGTAAAACACAAACTGTAAAGAGCTGACCCCATTGCAGGCATATAGTAATGATCCAAACACACAACACACACACACACACAGACCGTAGAAATGTTAATGTGACCTACTCTGCATTAACACTAATGCATTAATAACCAGGACAGAAGCATTAATGTGGCAAACACAGATGCTCGTGACAGTAATGGAGAATTGCGCCTCTGGATAGATGTTTCATATGGCTGGATGTCCACACCTGTAACACACACTCAGCGAGACGAGGACACACTGGGACACACCAGATTCACACGGACATATTAAATCTGCCGCTCTCTTCATCTCTGAATGAAGTGGACCAGGAAAGAGCTGTAGACTCTATTAGCAATATACCGTTCACTGCTCAGATTAAAGGATTTATTTATTTGTTTTAATTATTTATATGCTTATCATTTAATGCCATATCAGCAGCAAAGGCTATTTTCATTGCGGAAATATTTTCATGGGCAATGTATTTATTTATTTTTTTCAATTATTTCTATAGTATGGACATTTTTGCATTTTTATGACTTTTGAATAAAGACTAAGTGTTTTTTTATTAAATTTTTTGTAAGGACGTGGATAGACACTACTATGGTTTGACAGAGAAGAAGAAAATGAATAATAATGTAATATAATGTAAAAAATTATAAAAAAAAGTTAATACTAAACAGAAAAACTATATGTATATATATATATATCTCATAGTAACGACAATAAAAAAAATATATTTAATTAATATTATTTTAAACTTTCAGCATCATTGCTCCAGTCTTCAGAAATAATTCTAATATGCTGATTTGATTGCATTATTTTCCTTGCAATAATAATTATAATTCTGTTTATTTTTTGCATAGGAGAAAAAATTATAATTGTGACCCATACAATGTATTATTGCTACAAATATACCTGTGATACTGATGACTGCTTTTGTGCTAACAGCACCCTTACAAAAATCATTTTAAAACGGGGGGTGAAATGCTATTTCATGCACACTGTTAAAGAGTTGGATTCCCATGCTAAACATGGACAAAGTTTCAAAAATTAAGTTGTACTTTTGAAGGAGAATTTCTGTTCCAAAAATACTCCTTCCGGTTTGTCACAAGTTTGGGAAAGTTTTTTTTCGAGTATGGCTCTGTGTGACGTTAGATGGAGCAGAATTTCCTTATATGGGTCCTGAGGCACTTCTGCCGGAAGAGCGCGCTCCCGTATAGCAGAGCACTGAGAGCACAACAGACTTCACTGATCACAGCAGAGAGCGGCGCCAAATGTCACAAAAGAAGTGTGTTTTTGGTTGCCAGGGCAAGACAACCCTGCACAGATTACCAAAAAAAAAAAAAAAAAAAAAAAAAAAAAACAGCATTACCTCTGATTATTATAAATTATAAATAGTTGCAAAATGTTGTCATGCTAACAAACCATACATCAATGGAAAGCTTGTTTATTTAGTTTTTAGGTGATGTATTAATCTAAAACCCTTATGAGTGGTTTTGTGCTCCAGGGTCTCAGAAGTAATCAAGTGGTCAGAGACAGCACGTGTGGGTATTTGGACAAGGCATCACTGAATTCCCTCAGAGAGTCCATTTCTCAGTTATCTGGCAACCCTCGCCGCTCATGAACTCGTGAAAACTCGGCGCGCGCGCAAAAATAAGCAGCGAGCTTTGGCGAAGCGTGGCGCTTTCACACCTTCAGTGAATCGTGCTGAGAGACGCCAGCTCCAGCTCCCCTCATCATCAGAGCGCACGCGCACCCGTGGAGCATTAATTAGCGCGATCTTCTGGAGTGTCCTGGACCTTCCTGCTCGCCGCCGTCTCTGAATCTTAACTCACGTAAACACGATCCGCTGCATAACAAGGTGGTGTTTTTCTCAGCGGCCAGGGTTTTAATATGGTGATGGGAAATTACTCGAGCGTTATTGAGATCCCTCTTGCTTGTGCTTACATCTGTTTTCCCCTCTCCAACTCTCGGTTTGTATCCCTAAAATAGTCCTCTGCTGTATCATTTGTCTTCGTGCACACACCCGTGGATCGGCTCCAAACCCAGAGAGCACAGGCAGCATTTTAAAGCATCCTGAGCTCGCAGCTAGAACCAAGGCCTAGAGCCGATTCTGATGCAGAAGCGAATCATGCTTCACTGAGAGAGCAATAATGCACTACGGAAAATTCACAGTCAATATTCATATAAACGGTGTCTAAAAAAAAAAAAAAAGAGAAAGTTTTGCAAATAAAATTTTTGGTTTTGTTTTCCAGCAATTGTTAGTGTGTGTTTAGAACCAGACGTTTCTACTGAAAAACATGAGTGCAGTAAATATGAAGCATTTTAAGGCATCTTAAGCTCACGGATAGAATAAAGGCAGAGCGATCATGTGGCCTAGACCTTTTCTTGTTAATTTTAATGCAAGCAACACATGCATCATACACAAAAAAAGAAAATACGCAATCACAATTTTGGCTTCTTTCCAGTAAAAGCTCATAAAACTACATGATGCATAAGAACTATAACCATGGATTTAGCATGTCAACTTACAAGGTATTTCTACTGAAAAATAAGAGTTCAGTAAAGACTTTAAGGCATCATGAACTCACTCACTAAGATCATGTGAACCTTAGAACCTGCATCACATGCATCTGTCACAGATCACAATCCCACAATGCACTGATGAAAACATCAATCCAATCATGCACAAGTCGTTTTTAATCAATATTTGTCTCATATAAACTCATAAGTTGCAAGCATAATAACTGTACAATTGTTTTTTAGCATGTCGATTTCATTTCAGTTACACGGCAGAATTTCCCAGTAGAGTAAAACAAATCAACATCAGGATATACTCTCTGAAAACAAGATGAAAATATCACAGCTTTCAATCTGAAGTAAATATATCCTATTTTAATGGGACAGTTCAGCCCGAAATGATCATTCTGTCATCATTTACTCCCCCTCATGCCATTCCAAACCTGTATGACTTTATTTCTTCTGAGGAATATAAAAGATGAAATTTGAGAAATGGCTCTCGGTTTTGTTTTGGTAAGTCAATGGGGTTCAATTGTTTGGTTCCCAAATCCCAATGTTGCTCATTACCGATTCCTTGAAGGATGGAGATGATTCTACAGCAAAACAAGACAAAACACTGACTGGTAAAAAAAAAAAAAAATAAAAAATCCTTTTCAGAATATTTTGACTTGTTTTCAGGTAAAATGGGTAATTTATCCCTTTTTAAATGAATATTTGGTTATCATTTCCTCGCCTTCAAGACATTCTCAAGCTGTATGACTTTATTTTGGGGAACACAAAAGGATACAATCCATCCAGCCATGTAAAACTCATTTTTGTAATAAATACTTTTCTCATTTTACAGTATAATAATAATAAAACCTGAGTGCATAAAATAGCATGCATAATAAATTTAAAGCAAAATGCATTTTAGATGGAGTATAGCATGTCAACTTCACATTTGATTTGTGTAAAATACACTTATGCATAAAACAAAACAAAACTATTAGCCAATAGGGTGACACAAACAAACACATCATAATACAGCATATTCTCTGCATCACAGCGTTTCAGAGATGTTTAAATACTAAAATGAAAAGACGGACAAAGCAAAAACAAAAGGTGGAAAATATCATGAAACAAGCTCATGTCAGACTCATCTGGAATCAAGTCTTGTGTGGATCTCAAATCACTCTCTTATGAGGGTCTAGATCAGTTAAGATGCTGTCTAGTTAGGGAGTGAGAGTCCAGCTCACTCGGGTCTGAAATAGCCAATATCTGCCTCTCTCTCTCGTGTGCCAATTAGTCAGTCTGTGTGTGTGTGTGTGTGTGTGTGGTGTGATTCATTAGCTTTTATCTTCTTTATTTGAACACGTCTGTGTGTAATTAGTGTGTGTGTGTGTGTTTGTCGCTGTCACACATGGTCACATCTCAAAGCCAATTACTGTGACATCGCATTACACACACACACACACTCTGCTACCGCATGATAAAGAGTGTGTGTAACATACTGAAATGTCGCATGCATGTCAGAACGGTTTGTAGAGACTGATGGGATCTGATTGGTGCAGCAGGCATGTGCTGAGCTGTGATTGGTCACTGGATTATCAGTGTGACGGCACACAAACGCTACTATACCTCAAACATATTCAAGTACATGAGAACAGCCGAATCACCACTCAGACATGAAGAAATTATTCCCTTTCAGAGCTTAAGTGTGAATCTGAACTGAAAAAGACATTGGAATCTGAATTTCAGTAAAGGACCCATAAAAAAGCAACCACCTCTGCATCCCAGCAACACCCTATA
>NW_020529303.1:0-9841 GCF_003368295.1 Carassius auratus
CACACACACACACACACGTATCTTTATTTGATGGATTTCTCACTGGAGCTATTGGTAGACGAGTGTGAGTTTAGTTTGTTTGCTTTGCTTAAAATGGGAAGTTCATGCGAACAGTATGGTCTGAAATTATTCATAAAAAATATGGAATAAAATATGAAAAAAAAAAAAAAAAAAAAATTATAAAAAAAAATGCATTACTTAGCAGTTTGAGTGAAGTCTTAAAATGTATTATTAAAATTAAAATAAATTAAATTAAAAATTAAAACAAAATAAATGTAAATAAATATAAAACACCAATATAAACTATCATATACATAAATTACTACAAATAAATAATAAATAATAAAAAAAAAAAGAATTATTAGAAATACATAAAAAAAAATAAACAATGCAATAAATAAAAAGACAATCAAATTTCACAGTTATGCTGATCATTTTATTTGGATAGCTGCCTTTATTATTATAATAATAATGATTAATAATAATAATAAAGTACAATCAAATTGGTAGTACAAATAATCTTTTCTTAAATTAGATTAAACACTCAAAATCAAGCTGGTTAAAAAGTAAAGTTAAAATGTGTTCATAAAATTATGCTTTAAAAACAGATGAAGCTTATATTGTCACAATAGTGTGTTTTACTGTCCCCATGTTTGGGGATTTCCTGGAACATCATCAGTTTTATTATTTCTGTGATGCATATGTGGAGTTCAGTCGCAAGGGCGCCCTCTGGAGTCCAGGATGAATAAAAAAGACATTACAGAACAGAGTTTAACTAAGAGAATCAGGCACAATTTAAAAAAAGAGAATTGGTTTAAAAGATTGTAAAATCAAGATTGCATTGCCAGAAGAGCTCAAAACACTCAACATCTGGAACGGTTTTAATCTCCAGAGAACCATCTGAAGAACCCGATACAGGATCTACACTGGAGCCGAGTATAGAGCAGAAACTCTTGAGACTCATCTTTACATACGCTCTGTGTGCTTTATAACGTTCGGCACGCCACGGCTCATGATTGTGAACCGCACAGATTGGGTTCATTATTTACTCTCATTTATTATAATCACTCTAATTATGCGCATTTACTGTAATATGCATGGTGCGTGGATTATGTTTACATTCCATATTTCTTCTAATTCCCTGCATGTCTGTTTACTGTAATATTTCCATGCATCTACTGCGTCTGTTGAGTAAAAACACAAACTGTAAAGAGCTGACCCCATTGCAGGCGTATAGTAATGATCCAAACACACACACACACACACACACACACACACCGTAGAAATGTTAATGTGACCTACTCTGCATTAACACTAATGCATTAATAACCAGGACAGAAGCATTAATGTGGCAAACACAGATGCTCGCGACAGTAATGGAGAATTGTGCCTCTGGAAAGATGTTCATATGGCTGGATGTCCACACCTGTAACACACACTCAGCGAGACGAGGACACACTGGGACACACCAGATTCACACGGACACATTAAATCTGCCGCTCTCTCATCTCTGAATGAATCAAGAGCTGTAGACTCTATTAGCAATATTAGTTCACTGTCAGATTAAAGGATTTATTTATTTGTTTTAATTATTTATATGCTTATCATTTAATGCCATATCAGCAGCAAAGGCTATTTTCACTGCGGAAATATTTTCATGGGCAATGTATTTATTTATTTTTTTTCAATTATTTCTATAGTATGGACATTTTTGCATTTTATGACTTTTGAATAAAGACTAAGTGTTTTTTATTTAATTTTTTGTAAGGACGTGGATAGACACTACTATGGTACGGAATAATAATGTAATATAATGTATTATAGTTAATACTAAACACTATGTATATATATATATATCTCATAGTAACGACAATAAAAAAATATATTTAATTAATATTATTTTAAACTTTCAGCATCATTGCTCCAGTCTTCAGAAATAATTCTAATATGCTGATTTGATTGCATTATTTTCCTTGCAATAATAATTATAATTCTGTTTATTTTTTGCATAGGAGAAAAAATTATAATTGTGACCCATACAATGTATTATTGCTACAAATATACCTGTGATACTGATGACTGCTTTTGTGCTAACAGCACCCTATTACAAAAATCATTTTAAACGGGGGGTGATGAAATGCTATTTCATGCACACTATTAAAGAGTTGGATTCCCATGCTAAACATGGACAAAGTTTCAAAAATTAAGTTGTACTTTTGAAGGAGTATTTCTGTTCCAAAAATACTCCTTCCGGTTTGCCACAAGTTTGGGAAAGTTTTTTTTCGAGTATGGCTCTGTGTGATGTTAGATGGAGCGGAATTTCCTTATATGGGTCCTGAGGCACTTCTGCCGGAAGAGCACGCTCCCGTATAGCAGAGCACTGAGAGCACAACAGACTTCACTGATCAGAGCGAGAGCGTCGCCAAATGTCACAAAAGAAGTGTGTTTTTGGTTGCCAGGGCAAGACAACCCTGCACAGATTACCAAAAAAAAAAAAAAAAAAACGGCATTACCTCTGATTATTATAAATTATAAATATTTGCAAAATGTTGTCATGCTAACAAACCATACATCAATGGAAAGCTTGTTTATTTAGTTTATAGGTGATGTATAAATCTAAAACCCTTATGAGTGGTTTTGTGCTCCAGGGTCACAGAAGTAATCAAGTGGTCAGGGACAGCACGTGTGGGTATTTGGACAAGGCATCACTGAATTCCCTCAGAGAGTCCATTTCTCAGTTATCTGGCAACCCTCGCCGCTCATGAACTCGTGAAAAGCGCGCGCAAAATAAGCAGCGAGCTTTGGCGAAGCGTGGCGCTTTCACACCTTCAGTGAATCGTGCTGAGAGACGCCAGCTCCAGCTCCCCTCATCATCAGAGCGCACGCGCACCCGTGGAGCATTAATTAGCGCGATCTTCTGGAGTGTCTGGACCTTCCTCCTCGCCGCCGTCTCTGAATCTTAACTCGCGTAAACACGATCCGCTGCATAACAAGGTGGTGTTTTTCTCAGCGGCCAGGGTTTTAATATGGTGATGGGAAATTACTCGAGCGTTATTGAGATCCCTCTTGCTTGTCTTACATCTGTTTTCCCTCTCCAAACCCTCTCGGTTTGTATCCCTAAAAATATGTCCTCTGCTGTTATCATTTGTCTTCGTGCAACAACCCGTGGATGCGGCTCCAAACCCAGAGAGCACAGGCAGCATTTTAAAGCAATCCTGAGCTCGCAGCTGAACCAAGGCCTAGAGGCCGATTCTGATGCAAGAAGCGAATCATGCTTCACTGAGAGAGCAATATGCACTACCGGAAAATTCACAGTCAATATTCATATTAAACGGTGTCTAAAAAAAAAAAAAAAGAGAAAGTTTTGCAAATAAAATTTTTGGTTTTGTTTTCCAGCAATTGTTAGTGTGTGTTTAGAACAGACGTTTCTATGAAAAACATGAGTGCAGTAAATATGAAGCATTTTAAGGCATCTTAAGCTCACGGATAGAATAAAGGCAGGCGATCATGTGGCCTAGGACCTTTTCTTGTTAATTTTAATGCAAGCACACATGCAATCATACACAAAAAAAGAAAATACGCAATCACCAAGTTTGGGCTTTCTTCCAGTAAAAGCTCATGAAAACTACATGATGCATAAGAATTATAATACCATGGATTTAGCATGGTCAACTTACAAGGTATTTCTACTGAAAATAAAGAGCTTCAGTAAAGACTTTAAGGCATCATGAACTCACTCACCTAAGATTCATGTGACCTTAGACCTGCATCACATGCATCATGTCACAGATCACAATCCCGCAATTAGCACGTGTTGAAAAAAATCAATTCCAATTCATGCCACAAGTCGTTTTTAATCCAATATTTGTCTCATATAAACTCATAAGTTGGCAAGCATAATAAGATTGTACAATTGTTTTTTTAGCATGTCGATTCATTTCAGTACACGGCAGAATTTCCCAGTAGAGTAAAACAATCAACATCAGGATATACTCTCTGAAAACAAGATGAAATATCACAGCTTTCAATCTGAAGTAAATATATCCTATTTTAATGGGACAGTTCAGCCCGAAATGATCATTCTGTCATCATTTACTCCCCCTCATGCCATTCCAAACCTGTATGACTTTATTTCTTCTGAGGAATATAAAAGATGAAATTTTGAGAAATGGCTCTCGGTTTTGTTTTGGTAAGTCAATGGGGTTCAATTGTTTGGTTCCCAAATCCCAATGTTTCTCATTACCGATTCCTTGAAGGATGGAGATGATTCTACAGCAAAACAAGACAAAACACTGACTGGTAAAAAAAAAAAAAAATAAAAATCCTTTTCATAATATTTTAGACTTGTTTTTCAGGTAAAATGGGTAATTTATCCCTTTTTAAATGAATATTTGGTTATCATTTCCTCGCCTTCAAGACATTCTCAAGCTGTATGACTTTATTTTGGGGAACACAAAAGGATACAATCCATCCAGCCATGTAAAACTCATTTTTGTAATAAATACTTTTCTCATTTTACAGTATAATAATAATAAAACCTGAGTGCATAAAATAGCTATGCATAATAAAATTTTAAAGCAAAATGCATTTTAGATGGAGTATAGCATGTCAACTTCAACATTTGATTTGTGTAAAATACACTTATGCATAAAACAAAACAAAACTATTAGCCAATAGGGTGACACAACACATCAAATAATACAGCAATATTCTCTGCATCACAGCGTTTCAGAGATGTTAAATACTAAAATGAAAAGACGGACAAAGCAAAAACAAAGGTGGAAAAATATCATGAAACAAGCTCATGTCAGACTCATCTGGAATCAATCTTGTGTGGATCTCGAATCACTCTCTATGAGGGTCTAGATCAGTTAAGATGCTGTCTAGTTAGGGATGAGAGTCCAGCTCACTCGGGTCTGAAATAGCCAATATCTGCCTCTCTCTCTCGTGTGCCAATTAGTCAGTCTGTGTGTGTGTGTGTGTGTGTGTGTGATTCATTAAGCTTTTATCTTTCTTTATTTGAACACGTCTGTGTGTAATTAGTGTGTGTGTGTTGTGTCGCTGTCACACATGGTCACATCTCAAAGCCAATTACTGTGACATCGCATTACACACACACACACACACTGCTGTACAGCATGATAAAGAGTGTGTGTAACATACTGAAATGTCGCATGCATGTCAGAACGGTTTGTACAGACTGATGGGATCTGATTGGTGCAGCAGGCATGTGCTGAGCTGTGATTGGTCACTGGATTATCAGTGTGACGGCACACAAACGCTACTATACCTCAAACATATTCAAGTACATGAGAACAGCCGAATCACCACTCAGACATGAAGAAATTATTCCCTTTCAGAGCTTAAGTGTGAATCTGAACTGAAAAAGACATTGGAATCTGAATTTCAGTAAAAGGACCCATAAAAAAGCAACCACCTCTGCATCCCAGCAACACCCTATAAAACCTTTATAACTCAAAGCACTACATCACACATTCAGTGGACACTCTTGCTAAACAAGAACTTTTTTATAACATCCTCTTCAATATACACATCACATCTGGTTCAGCTTTCCAGAAGAGTGGAAGGAAACTCGATTGTCATTATCTGATAGGCAGCAGCCAGATGACACTGTAAGAGTCTAAAGCAGTCAGTTTGGCTGGAACCACCTAGGTTTAGGATAAATACACGTATGGACGCAATTTTGTTCCTCCCACATCGTCTACATAATACAGAGCGGCGCTACCCATGAGAGAAGGTTCCATAGAACAGCCCTCTGTGTCATTAATTCTCTGACGGATGTGTTTTGATTAGCGTTTGGGCTGCAGGTGGCCGCGGTTCCCATCATCGTCTCCAGAGCACTCACATGATTTAAATTTCATTCTCCAATGGCGCAGAGAACAGATTGTGCTCTTCATCACCTCTTAAACCGGCTCTATGGATCCGCTGGGTGCCACTAAAACCAGAAGCAACAACTCAAACCACTGCCACAACATAAAGCAGTGTTTATCTCCAGCGAGCCAGCCGCCGCGGCTTCTTCAGTCCAGATAGAGCCGTGCGGTGATTCAGTCACTCAGCGCCGGGGAAACGGCTCAAATGAAGACGAGTCTCTGTAGAACCTGCTGCACAGCTTCAATAGAGATCTGAGCCATCACATGCTCAACCAGAGAAATCATTTATCACTCAGACAATAATAAAATCCACCGCTTTCTCCACGATTACGACTGTGTTAGTGTATAAACACTCAACGGAGCAGGACATTTCACTGATATTAATGAAGCCTGGTTTATAGCCTCTAATGTTCCCAGCTAAAGTTAAAAGGGATAGAAATCCGAAATGATCATGACTTGTTGTGGAACACAAAAATATATATTTTGAAGAATGCTGGTAGCCTAATGCATCTTAATAACACTCTAGAAACCACCCTGAACTGCTTAGAAAATACAGAAACCAGACAAACACTTCTGTTGCACTGACAAAACACACAGACACATTTCTCAAAATATCTTCTGTTCTTTTCAACATCTAGCCACACAGTTTGGGAACCGCTTGCTCAAAAAATGCTCAAAATGATTTTTTTTTCTAAACATCTCAAAGTCATGGGGTGCACTGCTGTCAAAAAGCCATTCACTTATTTTAGCTATAGCTGCACTGTAATGTTTCTCTTTTTCATTTAGGTCATCTTGCTGGACAAATATTGCTTAAAACTAAAACAAAAATTGATAAAATCTATACAGACGTATTAAAAAAAATTATTAACCTGAAAGAAAAAAAAACTATTTAATTCAAATATTTTGTCTAAATGTAACAGAATCTCTCAACGATGCTAAATAAAAAGGCATACCAGTGTGGAACATCTTAAACGTAATGAGTAATGATGACAGAATGAACCATTTTTAGATGAATCATTCCTTGATTAATAGAATCAACCAACAGTTTCAGTTTTTCTAATGCACCAACATGTTTTTTCTTTTTAACCCGAGACAAACATGTCTAGTCTTCGAGCAGCACACTTGGGATGGACACCAAAGGACAAAACCATTATTCTGCTATTATAAGTACACAGCACTATCAAAATAATGACAGCTTATTTTAGTGTGATCCATTCCTCTAAACATTCATCTGTGTGATTTCATGCCTGCTCTTTTACAAATAATGGCAGGGACATATAAAGAGAGACTCAGACATGTGCTTGTCCATCTTCACTTACATAAATGAAGTATAGTGTCCTGCACCCACTCGTAAAAACACAAATGCTGTCTGAATAATTGTTGGTTTGACTATCCATTCAAGGGTAACATTATCCAAAAAAAGAAAGAATTGCATGGGTGGAGACTCAGCTTGATCAGATGTTGAGGTGTGGGCGTGGCATTTGGAAATGGAGGCGGGTCTAAATGTGAGAATTTCTTGGTATAGTATCCACGTATACTAATGTAAAGTTTGTCTCTACCTTCCCATTTCATGGCTACTGTGTTTTTTGCACACAAGTGGTTTCACAAGCGTTTGTGAGCCGAAATCACACTTCGTGCATGAGACCTGCTGTTAAAGTCTTTTAATGACTCACTCATAATGCCTCTGCATGCTCAATCTTAAGAGCACTGTAAGGAAATTAAGACATACTTTAGGCTTTTAGCTGAACTTTTAAGAGTTTGAAGCATTTCTTTATTCCCTCCTCGAGCCTGTTGATGGTTTGCAGTAATCAGACTTTGAGTGACGCCTCAGACGTACGAGCGAGTCTTCTGCTGAATTAAAGCACTGGTAGGGTGTCAGTCAGGCCCTGCGGCACTCAACATCATCAATCATCCGACTATTGGAAGACCTGAGAGTGTTATATTTATACAGCACGTCCAGGAATTACCCAGTGCTAATCGATGATAGCTGGAGCGCTGTGAGGAGACCAGAGATGCTTATAAATCACACGCATGCTAAAGAGCTGGACACACACACGTAGGAGCTTCACACACACTTACACCACCACAGGTTTATAGACAGATAATCATGGCAGCGTCTCAGAAAACTTTCGGCTGGCATGTTGATCACTTTTAATATTTGCATGGAGAGCTCTAGTGATCGATCAGTCACTGCTGATTTCTCTGCACACATCCGATCAGAGCAGTCAGGGAGAAAACCATCAATGAAGACCCAGCTTGATGAAGAGCAGCACAGCTGAGATGTAAATCAGATTGATATACATACATATGCATACAGTACATACAGTCAGTGAGCGAGCCATGCTGCCACCTACAGGCCACCGGAGGAACTGACCAGCATTACTCCAACACATGCACGGAACACGAAGTTTCTGAGGTCATACATTTATACATGCAATCACTTGCTGTGATGTTTTGACTCCAAACGCGATTTTAATTTAAAAACGCAATCAATATCTTAAAATTCACAGCACACTCAAGTAATATAATTCACTGAATTTGCGGAAAAAGTTAATATTGGCATTTAACCTCATGAAAAAAGTAATGCAATTAAACTTTAAATAACTAGTCATTATTCCATATAAATAGCAATGGAAAAAAAAAACCTACTCAAAGTGACACATTACGCGCCATTATCTATGCATTTACACATATCGATTTAAACCTGACTAATGTCCCTGTTACACACAGGAAAATCTATTGTTCAGACAGCTAAAACGACCCTTTTAAGCTCCGTTTTGCATCCCCTCGGGCTACAAGAGAACCAAATCGGGCTTCCATTGGAAATGATGAGCTTGTGTTGCATCTAAAATATGTTCTGAATCTAATCAGATCAGACTTTTCGAGCAAACACAATTAGAGCTTATTTAAAGACTCCGTTTCTGAGCAGCACGAGAATGCATGAGATTTCAATGCAATGGGAACAAATGCAACACACAGGCGTCTGCTTCATTACTTATGCACGTGCATATCAGTAATATGAGGTGTGTGATTGACAGCTGCTGCCTCAGAACAAGCGCCAAAAGAAATCCCACAATGCACAAATGTTCTGAAGCTGATATAAAACTTCAGTGAAGCAGCGCAATGTCTTCGGCTGTTCGAGGATTCATTATCAGCCCAAATAAATCAGTCCAACGAACTACACTCTTAAAAATAAAAGTGCTTGAACCATCTCTTTTTCTTACCTTTTTCTAATCTAAAGAACCTTACTCTTTCGTCACAAATAACCTTTCGTGAAACAGAAATGTTAAGGTTCTTTATAAGACCATTTAGACAAAAAGGTCCTTTCTTTGGCATCGTGAAGCGCCTTTATTTGAGAGAGCGTAATGCGCTTCATCAGACAGAAATCTAAGCTCACATTCCCTCACACTCTCTTAATGCATCATCAAATAACTATTTCTCTAAAGAGCAGCCTGTTAAAATATGTTATATCTGCGTTTAGGTTCTGAAGAACCATCATAGAGTGAGATGTGGACACAAACAGGTTTTCCACTCAAGTCTGTTCCTATGATCCGAACATCAATGCCACTCTCTCAAAGCTTGGGTTTGCGTTGATGTTTCTAAATCAGAGCACGGAACCCGTCATTAGTGTTCCTCAGCTGCCCATCAAATTTACAACGAGACTCAAAACAAGCGCGGAGTCATCACGCGACGCTCGCGCTCTCGCGTTTAAGCGACTGTCGGATCCGTCAGAGCACGGAGGTGGAAGGCAGCAGCAGCTCTTACTTTTAAACACCTGCGCTCTCGCGGACACCAGGACGCTTGATCGCGGCGAACAGGAACGCGAAAAAAGTTTGTCCATCGTGGCGGCGTCGGTACCGTGAAGCGCGGGACTCCGCGAGCCGGACTCTGAGCACGAGCGGCTGTTTTGGGGAGGCTCTCGGTCGCAAGTGTTTCTCCGGTTCTCCCGG
>NW_020529304.1:0-5000 GCF_003368295.1 Carassius auratus
TGCATCACAGCGTTTCAGAGATGTTTAAATACTAAAATGAAAAGACGGACAAAGCAAAAAACAAAAGGTGGAAAATATCATGAAACAAGCTCATGTCAGACTCATCTGGAATCAAGTCTTGTGTGGATCTCGAATCACTCTCTTATGAGGGTCTAGATCAGTTAAGATGCTGTCTAGTTAGGGAGTGAGAGTCCAGCTCACTCGGGTCTGAAATAGCCAATATCTGCCTCTCTCTCTCGTGTGCCAATTAGTCAGTCTGTGTGTGTGTGTGTGTGTGTGTGTGTGATTCATTAGCTTTTATCTTCTTTATTTGAACACGTCTGTGTGTAATTAGTGTGTGTGTGTGTGTTGTCCAGCGCTGTCACACATGGTCACATCTCAAAGCCAATTACTGTGACATCGCATTACACACACACACACACACACACACACTGCTGTACAGCATGATAAAGAGTGTGTGTAACATACTGAAATGTCGCATGCATGTCAGAACGGTTTGTAGAGACTGATGGGATCTGATTGGTGCAGCAGGCATGTGCTGAGCTGTGATTGGTCACTGGATTATCAGTGTGACGGCACACAAACGCTACTATACCTCAAACATATTCAAGTACATGAGAACAGCCGAATCACCACTCAGACATGAAGAAATTATTCCCTTTCAGAGCTTAAGTGTGAATCTGAACTGAAAAAGACATTGGAATCTGAATTTCAGTAAAAGGACCCATAAAAAAGCAACCACCTCTGCATCCCAGCAACACCCTATAAAAAAAAACCTTTATACTCAAAGCACCTACATCACCAACATCATGTGCACACTCTTGCTAAACCCAAGAACTTTGAACTTATAACTCTCTTCAATATACACATTCAACATCTGGTTCAGCTTTCCAGAAGAGTGAAGGAAACCGATCTTTATCTGATACATCAACAGCAGATGACACTGTAAGAGTCTAAAGCAGTCAGTTTGGTGAACACTAGGTTAGATAAATACACCTAGGACGCATTTGTTCCTCCCCACATCGTCTAAAATAACAGAGCGGCGTACCATGAGAGAAGTTTCCATAAGAACAGCCTCTGTGTCATTAATCTCTGACGGATGTGTTTTATTAGCGTTTGGCTGCAGGTGCCGCGTTCCCATCATCGTCTCCAGAGCACTCACATATTTAATTTCATTCTCCAATGGCGCAGAGAAAGATTCTGCTCTTCATCACCTCTTAACCGGCTCTATGACCGCTGGGGCCACTAAAACAGAAGCACAACTCAAACCACTGCCACAAATAAAGCAGTGTTTATCTCCAGCGGCCAGCCGCCGCGCTTCTTCAGTCCAGATAAGAGCCACGGTGATTCAGTCACTCAGCGCCGGGAAAACGGCTCAAATGAAGACGAGTCTCTGTAGAACCCTGCTGCACAGCTTCAATAGAGATCTGAGCCATCACATGCTCAACCAGAGAAATCATTCATCACTCAGACAATAATAAAATCCACCGCTTTCTCCACGATTACGACTGTGTTAGTGTATAAACACTCAACGGAGCAGGACATTTCACTGATATTAATGAAGCCTGGTTTATAGCCTCTAATGTTCCCAGCTAAAGTTAAAAGGGATAGAAATCCGAAATGATCATGACTTGTTGTGGAACACAAAAATATATATATTTGAAGAATGCTGGTAGCCTAATGCATCTTAATAACACTCTAGAAACCACCCTGAACTGCTTAGAAAATATAGAAACCAGCCAAACACTTCTGTTGCACTGACAAAACACACAGACACATTTCTCAAAATCTTCTGTTCTTTTCAACATCTAGCCACACAGTTTGGGAACCGCTTGCTCAAAAAATTGCTCAAAAATGATTTTTTTTTCTAAACATCTCAAAGTCAATGGGGTTGCACTGCTGTCAAAAAGCCATTCACTTATTTTAAGCTATAGCTTGCACTGTAATGTTTCTCTTTTTCATTTAGGTCATCTTGCTGGTACAAATATTGCTTAAAAAACTAAAACAAAAATTGATAAAATCTATACAGACGTATAAAAAAAAATTATTAACCTGAAAGAAAAAAAAAACTATTTAATTCAAAATATTTTGTCTTAAATGTACAGAATCTCTCAACGATGCTAAAATAAAACGGCATACCAGTGTGGAACATCTTAAACGTAAATGAGTAAATGATGACAGAATGACTCATTTTAGATGAATCATTCCTTGATTATAGAATCAACCAACAGTTTCAGTTTTCTAATGCAACCAACATGTTTTCTTTTTTAACCCGAGACAAACATGTCTAGTCTTCGAGCAGGCACATTGCATGGACACCAGGACAAAACCATTATTCTGTATTTGTACCAGCTATAATAATGACAGCTTATTTTAGTGTGATCCATTCCTCTAACATTCATCTCAGGGTGATTTCATGCCTGCTCTTTTTACAAATAATGGCACGGACATATAAAGAGAGCAGGCTCAGACATGTGCTGTCCATCTTCACTTACATAAATGAAGTATAGTGTCCTGCACCCACTCGTAAACACAAATGCTGTCTGAATAATGTTGGTTTGGACTATCCATTCAAGGGTAACATTATCCAAAAGAAAGAAATTGCATGGGTGGAGACTCAGCTGTTGATAAGATGTTGAGAGTGTGGGCGTGGCTTTGGAAATGGAGGCGGGTCTAATGTGAGAATTTCTTGGGTTTATAGTATCCACGATATACTAAGGTAAAAGTTTGTCTCTACCTTCCCATTTCATGGCTACTGTGGTTTTTTGCACACAAGTGGTTTCACAAGCGTTTGTGAGCCGAAATCACACTTCGTGCATGAGACCTGCTGTTAAAGTCTTTAATGACTCACTCATAATGCCTCTGCATGCTCAATCTTAAGAGCACTGCAAGGAAATTAAGACATACTTTAGGCTTTTAGCTGAACTTTTAAGAGTTTTGAAGCATTTCTTTATTCCCTCCTCGAGCCTGTTTGATGGGGTTTGCAGTAATCAGACTTTGAGTGACGCCTCAGACGTACGAGCGAGTCTTCTGCTGAATTAAAGCACTGGTAGGGTGTCAGTCAGGCCCTGCGGCACTCAACACCATCAATCATCCGACTATTGGAAGACCTGAGAGTCTTATATTTATACAGCACGTCCAGGAATACCCAGTGCTAATCGATGATAGCTGGAGCGCTGTGAGGAGACCAGAGATGCTTATAAATCACACGGCATGCTAAAGAGCTGGACACACACACCGAGGAGAAATCACTCACACATTACACCACCACAGGTTTATAGACAGATAATCATGGCAGCGTCTCAGAAAACTTTCTGCTGGCATGTTGATCACTTTTAATATTTGCATGGAGAGCTCTAGTGATCGATCAGTCACTGCTGATTTCTCTGCACACATCCGATCAGAGCAGTCAGGGAGAAAACCATCAATGAAGACCCAGCTGATGAAGAGCAGCACAGCTGAGATGTAAATCAGATTGATATACATACATATGCATACAGTACATACAGTCAGTGAGCGAGCCATGCTGCCACCTACAGGCCACCGGAGGAACTGACCAGCATTACTCCAACACATGCACGGAACACGAAGTTTCTGAGGTCATACATTTATACATGCAATCACTTGCTGTGATGTTTTGACTCCAAACGCGATTTTAATTTAAAAACGCAATCAATATCTTAAAATTCACAGCACACTCAAGTAATACGATCACTGAATTTGCGGAAAAAGTTAATATTGGCATTTAACCTCATGAAAAAAGTAATGCAATTAAACTTTAAATAACTAGTCATTATTCCATATAAATAGCAATGGAAAAAACAAAAACCTACTCAAAGTGACACATTACGCGCCATTATCTATGCATTTACACATATCGATTTAAACCTCACTAATGTCCCTGTTACACACAGGAAAATCTATTGTTCAGACAGCTAAAACGACCCCTTTTAAGCTCCGTTTTTGCATCCCCTCGGGCTACAAGAGAACCAAATCGGGCTTCCATTGGAAATGATGAGCTTGTGTTGCATCTAAAATATGTTCTGAATCATAAGCAGACTCAGACTGTTGGCCATACCTTCACGAGCAAACACAATTAGAGCGTATTTAAAGACTCTGTTTCAGAGCAGCACGAGAATGCATGAGATTTCAATGCAATGGGAACAAATGCAACACACAGGCGTCTGCTTCATTACTTATGCACGTGCATATCAGTAATATGAGGTGTGATTGACAGCTGCTGCCTCAGAACAAGCGCCAAAGAAATCCACACAATGCACAAATGTTCTGAAGCTGATAAAAACTTCAGTGAAGCAGCGCAATGTCTTTCGGCTTGTTCGAGGGATTCATTATCAGCCCAAATAAATCAATCCAACGAACTACACTCTTAAAAATAAAAGTGCTTGAACCATCTCTTTTTCTTACCTTTTCTAATCTAAAGAACCTTACTCTTTCGCCACAAATAACCTTTCGTGAAACAGAAATGTTAAAGGTTCTTTATAAGACCATTTAGACAAAAAGGTCCTTCTTTGGCATCGTGAAGCGCCTTTATTTGAGAGAGCGTAATGCGCTTCATCAGACAGAAATCTAAGCTCACATTCCCGCACACTCTCTTAATGCATCATCAAATAACTATTTCTCTAAAGAGCAGCCTGTTAAAATATGTATATCTGCGTTTAGGTTTCTGAAGAACCATCATAGAGTGAGATGTGGACACAAACAGGTGTTTCCACTCAAGTCTGTTCCTATGATCCGAACATCAATGCCACTCTCTCAAAGCTTGGGTTTGCGGTGATGTTTCTAAATCAGAGCACGGAACCCGTCATTAGTGTTCCTCAGCTGCCCATCAAACTTTTACACGAGACTCAAAACAAGCGCGGAGTCATCACGCGACGCTCGCGCTCTCGGTTTAAGCGACTGTCGGATCCCGTCAGAGCACGGGAGGTGAAGGAGCAGCAGCTCTTACCTTTAAACACCTGCGCTCTCGCGGACACCAGGAC
>NW_020529304.1:7500-10000 GCF_003368295.1 Carassius auratus
CTGTCTGTCTGTATATCTGTCGGTCTGTTTGTATATCTGTCTGTCTGTATATCTGTCTGCCTGTCTGTATATCTGTCTGTCTGTCTGTATATCTGTCTGTCTCTCTGTCTGTTTGTCTGTATATCTGTCTGTCTCTCTGTCTGTATATCTGTCTGTCTGTCTGTTTATCTGTCTGTGTGTCTGTCTGTATATATGTCTGTATGTCTGTCTGTCTGTGTATCTGTCTGTCTGTATATCTGTCTGTCTGTTTATCTGTCTGTGTGTCTGTCTGTATATCTGTCTGTGTTTCTGTCTGTCTGTATATCTGTCTGTCTGTCTGTATATCTGTCTGTCTGTCTCTCTGTCTGTTTGTCTGTCAGTCTGTCTGTAAATCTGTCTGTCTGTATATCTGTCTGTCTGTCTGTATATCTGTCGGTCTGTATATCTGTCGGTCTGTCTGTCTGTCTGTATATCTGTCTGTCTGTCTGTCTGTCTGTATATCTGTCTGTCTGTTTATCTGTCTGTCTGTTTATCTGTCTGTCTGTCTGTCTGTATATCTGTCTGTCTGTCTGTCTGTCTGTATATCTGTCTGTCTGTTTATCTGTCTGTGTGTCTGTCTGTATATCTGTCTGTGTTTCTGTCTGTCTGTATATCTGTCTGTCTGTCTGTATATCTGTCTGTCTGTCTCTCTGTCTGTTTGTCTGTCTGTCTGTATATCTGTCTCTCTGTCTGTCTGTCTGTCTGTCTGTAAATCTGTCTGTCTGTATATCTGTCTGTCTGTCTGTATATCTGTCTGTCTGTATATCTGTCGGTCTGTCTGTATATCTGTCTGTCTGTCTGTCTGTCTGTCTGTCTGTATATCTGTCTGTCTGTCTGTATATCTGTCTGTCTGTCTGTTTATCTGTCTGTCTGTCTGTAAATCTGTCTCTGTATCTGTCTGTCTGTCTGTTTATCTATGTTGAAGCAGTCATTCTGTGAGGTCCTCATTTTAGAATTGTTTTTAAGAACACTATGCTTTAATATGCTTACCTGCTCCTCTCTGGCTGAGTATTGTGTGTTTGCATGTTTCTAAGTTTAGCACAAGTCTATAACCAATCATTATCCAGAACCTTTAGACCATGAGCATGAGCATGCTATGTGTTCATGCGTTCACAGTAATAACTCTCCAGTAATTAGTCATCTCACGTTAAACACAAATTTTCCTGACAGCAAGAGGGGTTTGAAGATTCGTAATCAGTGTCAGGAGACAAACACAGTGCTGGACCGAAATCACTTCATAAACAAACAATGTCGCTCTATAACTGAATCATATTTTAAGAAACAACAGAGATATGGATATGAGATTAAAAAAAAGAAAAGAAATGATGGGATTTAACTGCCATAAAACAACCCAATAAAAACAACCAACACAAAACAGTCAAAAACAGCAAACTAATTTGCAATCATACTGAGAACAGCCTCAAATATGCTATGACTGATATAGGAAATAAAAATGCAATCTTCTTTCAGATCCAGCAGTGAGCATAATGGCATTTTCTTTTATGAGATTAAGCTACAATAATCCTGAGACGTTATTAAGATAACACTCCAGAGTTACTGTGACAGGATCAGTGCGATCGGAGCACTTTCATGTAAAATTCACAAACAAGCACCACTCAAAGCCATTTAACACTCTGGTGCATTCGGTCATCTAAGACCAAAAACAAAATGTTTCGAAATGTAAAAAATCTATACTTCATCAGAATGGTACGAACCTTTTTTACTTTTCTGGTAGTCGCTATGTGACGCCAAAAATAAATAGAGGCCTTGATTTGAAAAAGCTAAATGGTTATAGTAAAAAAAAGAAATAGTCAGAAATGGCCACCATAGGAAATGAATGGGAAATAGTTAAAAATACAGGGATGTTTTTGTGTGTATATTTTACAAATCAACTACAATGCAGGAAAAAAAAAGTGCACATAAAGGGCTGATAAAATTTTGCCTGAAAACACTGCTTAGTGACTAAGGAATACACAGCATAGAATATATACATGCATCTAACAGCTAATAGTTTAATTTTTTTTTTACAAAAAAATTCAATAGATTTGAATTCTTTCTTTTTTTTTTTTTACATTTTATACTGAAAAATAGTCCATAATTTAGATAGGAATATTAACTGGTAACATGAAATGAACTCAAAATGCTAAATATTAAGTAAATAACACCAAATTATTAATTTCACCAAAATAAAATTAGTATATGATTATAGCCTCCTGTCTGAACATAACCAGAGGGTGAACAGGGTTATTCTGTTGCGTCATTGTTCAGCAAAACAAAACAACAAAGAAAAGGGAAACTATTTACAAAACTGGCAGAAAAGTGTAGATAAGACCGGCTGTGATTGGCAGCTTTCCTGCTCGCTTGACGAGGCGTCATAACGAAGAATAATTTGTAAGGCCTCCCTCGGACTCCTGCAGAGAAACACTAAATGTCACGCATCCGTCACTGACATAGTAACTGCTGCGCCGTAAAGCTGTTCAAG
>NW_020529304.1:17500-44626 GCF_003368295.1 Carassius auratus
AATAATGTTGCATCCCAGTTCACACATTATCAGTCAGACTCTAAAACCTTTTGACATGAAACACACTGTGACTTTCAATGTTCTGAAGAAAAAAAGGATAGTAAATCTAGACAAACTTGTATTGCATGAAGTAAACCACAGTTTAAAGTAGACGAATCCCTCAAGTCACTTGAAAAATCAGTTCACATTGAATGTTTTAAACCAGTTGTGTTCAATTCCTAAACATTACTGGTTGGTTTTCACTACCATTTGGTAAAAGATCATTTCGATAGCATGAGGTCTGCCAATGTTCTCTCAACATTCCCAGTTTTAAATGTTTCAGCAATGTTCTTACTTGGTGAGGCAAACGTTACATTTTATCTTTGTGCAAACATTATTGGAACGTTACTTTTAAATGTTCTCTGAAAATTCTTAAATTAGTATTTTTTTGAAACATAGAAAAAAAGTTCAACAAACTTCCAACTAAAATATTTTTTTTTTCTCATTGTGAACATGTAATATGGAATATATGGATTTTATCTGCAATATATTATATTCATAAACATACATTTTCTTTACATTACTCAAATTACAAAATTTTCTTTGTGACTTTACCTAATTATGATACTTAAAAAACATTAACAACAAAGAAAGTGTCAAAATTGTGAAACTTAATATGTTGACAATTTGGGTTAATACCTCTTTATCTTTTGTTTCACTTTTTATTTATTTATTTATTTATTTTTACATATCCTTTGTTGTAAAAAAGGAAAAGAACATTAATTTAATAAAAAATTATTTTATACAAATTTATTTAACGTAAAAAATATTTTTTTTATTAAAATCAATTAAAATAAATATATATTTTAATTAATTAATTTATTTATTTATTTTATTCATACTTTCGACCAATGTTTTATTAGTTATTCTTTTATATACCTGCAATAATAATAACTATAAATAAAAATAAAATCTCTACAGCCATGTAATCAAGGATCTCACTGGTCCTCAAGGGGTTAAACTCTAACAAGAACTTCATGTTGTCTTGTGAAACAATGTATCATATTCTCTGTGGCATTTAAGTGTAACATTTGCAGGCAGGGGTGGAAAAAGAAGACCTTAATTAATCACAGCTCCCTCGTTAGAGCCCACTGTGATCCCGGCGCTCGTTAGTCCCACCGGTGATTAATTGAAATGAATTAAAAAGCCGGTGACATTTCCCCCCCCTGTATCGCGTGATAATCTCACAGTCGTGATTTTGGTGCTAAATCTGCGTCTGAGGGTCTGATTGAGGTCACGTCACATTGAGCTGCTAGTGTGACTAAACACGCTTTTTATCAAAGCTAACATGCTTTTTGGTTTTCTTTCAAGCTTCTCTTTTTTTTACCATGGTATTTTCTTGTAGCACCATATAAAAATCATGGCATATGAAAATGGCGATCAAAGTACCATGCTTTTACCACTTTAATACTGTGATAACATGTTTGTTGCACAATACCTTGGTGTACCTTGCAAATATATAACATGGTGATTATATAGTGCCATGGTATTTCTCAACTTACCAAGATTTATACCATGGTAAATCTTTGATACCATGACATTATTTACAGTTTCTTGGAAGAGCATGTAAACATCTAGGAATATGATATAGCACTTATCAAAAGTACAATAGTATTACCGTGTTTTTTAAACAAAGTCCAGTCTTCTAGAACACATAAATCATCTCAGTGTCTTTAAATCAGCTCAGTTGAAAGTCTCTGTCTCCCTCTGCTGGTAAACCTTCCCAGAACCTGCTGGAGAAGAGCTGAAGCATGGTGCATGTGCAGATATCAGTGTGGAATGAAAAGTCTTTCAATCTCTGTGTGTCTCGCGTGGTTTGGGACGCCTGCAGCATCAACACAACTTCACAGAGACATCTAGAAGAGAAGCCAGATCACACACACCTGATAGTGTGTGTGTGTGTGTGTGTGTGTGTGTGTGTGTGTGTGTGTGTGTGTGTGTGTCGCTCTCCTCACTGGTTCTTGGCCGTCTATCAGAGCTGGAGGTGCTTCATACAGATGGAACACACACTGATTTCATGCTTGTGCTTCAAGCGACACACACACACACGCACACACACACTCTGTCTCTGAGGTGCGTGTGTCTTTCTGCCCCGGCTGGTGTCTCATCTCACTGTTCCTGGAACTCTCTTCTGAATGTGTTTGGGGAGGTTTGTTTGGCTGAGGGTTTGGAGAAGCTCTGAGGTTCTCGCCCACCTGTGATCTACACACCACACACTCAACTGATGCAGAGCTGTGTGTGTGTGTGTGTGTGTGTGTGTGTGTGTGTGTGTGTGTGTGTGTGTGTGTGTGTGTGTGTGAGAGAGAGAGAGAGTGCAAAGCCTTTCAATGTTTGATTTATAGTTAATCTTTGGTTCATCTGTCAGATTTTTTGTAATTTATGTATTATTAAATCTTGCACTAATTATTTGTTACTAATTATGGTTTTAAAAGGCAATGAAAAATAATTAAGATTTTTGCAGATAACAAATTACTGAATAAAATCTAAGAATGTTTGTTAATGATTCATTATGTTTCAGAATGAATCACATATTGGAATTAAAAAACAAAACATTTTACTTACACAGCTTTACTTAAAAAATATAAAAAATGTAATCTATATGATGTTATTTATCCCAGTTACTATGATTTATTTTATTTTTTATTTTTTTTACTATTTATTCATTCATTCTTTCATTCATTCACTCATTTATTTATCATTTTTGGCCAGACATGTTTACTTAAATTACCCATGTAACTCTATTTAATGCAATTACAATTAACAATTTTAAAACAATTTTATGGATACATTACTGGATAAAATATCTGGACTTCATCCATGCATTGGAAGTAAAAACACACCTTTTCCCAAAATACATTTTCTTTGAAAAAGCTAAATTCGACTACAGTTTTAAAACCAATTACATTATATTTACTTGGTTAGTTTCTTTGTTTGTTTGTTTGTTTATTGGAAGTTATTTAACCCAGTTCTGTTTTGTAAACATTTGTGTAGAATTTAATTTGGTTCATAACTGATGGACATTAACACTTTATTTTCCTGTTTATTTCTGTGAAGCTGCTTTGAAACAATCTGTAGTAATAAATATGACTTTCCTCAATGGGTATTAATGTAGATGATTAATAAATTAGCACATAATGCCATTAGAATCATTCATTGTTAAAACAATCATCTATACTGATTAGATTAGTAACTGAAAGAGGAAAAGAGCCTAAACCATCACTGACTGGAGTTTGTTCAGTGGTTAATGCTGATCAATGTCACAGATGAGCTGCACCACACAGATCTGCCGCTAGAGGACAGCAGTTCCACAGTCATGAATTACAGTTCTCTTTCTCTTTTTTGACTTTCTGACCCAGAAAACGTTTAGACAGAACTCTTGTTTAAACACATCAGAATGTGACTGCATTCTCTGCACTTTAGCATCTAAAGAAGCGAAATTCACACATTTGCAAGCGTTTTTTTTTTTCAAGAATATAAAATTAAACCGCAAACTAAAAGTTTAAAAATCTAATCAAATTCAAAATATTAATACTGAACTTAAACTAAAGCTAAAACAAAAATACATTAAACCTTAATAATAATAATAATAATAAAAGTAATGAGGAAAAGCACATAAGAAAATAACAAAAATGTCGACATTCTGAAATAAAATAAGTTTAAAAATAAAAATGAAAAACAATTAAAATGACAAACTCTCTCTCTCTCTCTCTCTCTCTCTCTCTCTTTCTCTCTCTCTTCTTCAGTCAGTCTCTAATCAGAAACAAACTACTTAATGATTAAACTATAAAATAGGAGGAGAACGGACAGATTAGATTAGATTGCATTCATCTTAATTGTTGTTGTAGAGATCAGAGGCAATGAAATAGTTAACATCAAAACAGACAGCAAATTATAATTTAAACTGGAAATGTTGTGTTGATGAATGCAGTAAATGTAAAGCATGGCTGTAAGATGCATCTTTAAACATGATTTGAAAATAAACAGTAGATAAATGATAAATAATAAAGGGCCCAGAACCGAACCCTGTGGGACACCTGTTGTAATATGTGATTACTTAAATTTAAACCAGCCTAGTTGAAAAAATTTAGTACAACCTGAGAGTTTTGAGATAATTGAACCAAGCCAAAGAAGTGCCTACAATTCTGATGGACTGCAGTCTATCTAATAGAATTTCATGGGGAATTATGAGATTAAGATTATTCTCTGAAAGATGATCTTTTTCCAGGATTTTAGATAAAAATGTCAAGTTGGAAATTACAGAAACTATTAAACATATTTGGATCGGCGTTATTAATGCAGTTTTATGCTTAAATGTGTTGCTTACACACATTTATTTTTTTTAAACCTTTGCCTATTTTAAAATAAATTAATAAACAAACTTTACACACAAACACAAGAAACATTTGCAAACACCTTTGCCATAATATTAATTCCTGTTAAATTTCTGAGTTACAAAGAGAACTGTGTTGTGTTTTGCAAAAAGTGTTTTATGAAATTGAGAACTGAGTCAAAGTCTGTGAAGTTTGAGTGACAGCTTTCAGACACTGTGTGATGAGGAAAGATTGTGTGTGCAAACACTTGAAAAAAAACTATAAATGAATAGGGAACAGTGCCAGCTTTAGAACATCTTTCATAACAGACGATTCTTGCATTACCTTCATTAGACGTGGTCAGATCTGAGTAATATCAGATTTAGCTGAAGATATAGCAGCTTTGTAGATTTTCTTATGCTGTTTGTGAACATCCAGTCTTGTTTAACTTCTATACACTCCAAACGGCTACCCTGATACATTTTAATTAAATTACAGTAAATTAAATTTAAAAAAAAATACTGTTAAAGTTCTTGTATAGTATGTGTGCTAAAATAGAAATGTTGACTTAAAGCATTAAAATATACTGAAATAAAATGAAATTAAACCTAAATACTGTAGTAATATTTCAAATGATAATAATGATATAAATGTCAAAAGCAAAATGGCAAAAAATATGTTTAAGTTGAAGTGCTAAAATGACTAAAATAAAAATAAATTCAAGCTAAATAGAAATATAAAAAAAAAACTAATAAAAATGACTAAAACTGAAACTAAAATGAAAATAAAAATTGTTTAAAAACAAAATCTAGTTCAAAATATTAATAAAACTGAACTTAGACTAAAGCTAAAATAAAAATAAATTAAACTTTAATAATAATAATAATAATGAGGAAAGCAAATTTGAAAATGACCAAAAATAAGACAAGCAAGAAAATGTCTAAACCTTAAACTAAATTTTACATGAAAATTAGATGTTTAAAACAAGTCCAAATCATCAAAATATTAATAAAATTGTAATAGTATGAAAATAATAACAAACAAAAAATTAATCTAGCAGCTGGTTACTGATCACTAGAACCCTATAATACAATATAACAATACAATGCCCTTCCGACAAAACACTGTGTGACAATGATTTCAAACACAGCTTGTGTAGTTTTACTGAGTTATTTGTGTCTCATTTTGCTGTGTTTAAATGAAGATCTGCATGGGTTTGTCCTCATTGTGTGTGTTATCTGTCAGACAGCAGCTTCTCTCCTGAGACGAGCAGAGGACAAACCATTCAGCCTCGACCTGCTGCTGACAGAAAAACCAGTGGACATTACTTACAAAAATAAAAATACAAATAATAAAAGAAAAAATACACACACACGCACAATAATATATATAATATAAAATATATAAAATATATGTGAGCCGTGTCCTGGGCTCCTATCAGCGTCGCCCTGGCAACGAGGGAGATTCACCTGCACGCAATCACAGCGGGCTGATCGGTCCCAGCTGAAGCGGATGAGGAGAGGGCTATAAACGCTGTGGCTGAAGGTGACACAAGGAAGAGAGGATCTTCAGATGACTGAAACTAACGTTGTGTCTCTTGTCCCTCTAGACAGCTGCGGATCGACCAGCCTGCCACCCGAGCACCGGACCCCAAGTTCCCTTGCACTCAGCCGGCCGGCAAACAGGATCATGTGGCACCGAGGACGAGCACTGGACACCACAGGATTCAGCACTACACAGAGCACCATTCAATAAATACACCCTCCGGGGCTTCACTTTGCACTAAACCCTGTCGTGTGATTCTTCAGCCCGTGACACTGGTGGAGAATGCGGGCACCTTACTGAAGAATCACAGACTCCCCAAGATGTTTTTTTCCCCCCCCTCTGCTTCCTCGTCAGGCGGTGACTCCCTCCCCAGCTATGGAAGAGCTTCTCAAGCACCTGACGGAAGTAAGCCTTCGCCAGCAGCAGATCGTTGAGCACATGGCCGCTCGCCAAGGCGAAACGGAGCGTGAAGTCGCCGCTCTCCGCTTCACAGCCGCTCAGCGGGCCCCGCTGCCGGACTGGCGCACTCAAGCCACCCAGCTCCTGCCGAAGATGACCGTCCACGATGACATAGAGCATTACCTGGGCATGTTTGAATCCATCGCCGCACGAGAGGACTGGCCCTGTGAAGAATGGGCGCGGATACTGGCACCATTGCTGACCGGGGAACCCCAACAGGCCTACTTTTCTATGCCAGCCCACCAGAAGGAATCCTATGATGAACTGCGGAAGGAAATTCTGGCGCGTGTGGGTTTGTCCCCCATCGCCGCGGCCCAATTGTTCCGAGCCTGGGAGTATAAGAGTCGGTTGCCAGCCCGCGCCCAAGCTGCCGAACTCAACCGCCTCGCCCATCACTGGTTGCTCGCTGGGAGCCCCAGCGCCACCCAAGTGGCCGAACATGTCGTCGTGGACCGGTTTTTGTGCGCCCTGCCACGGCCCCTTCGACAGGAGGCCGGGATGAGGAATCCACGCACCATGGGAGAGCTCGTCGAGGCCGTGGAGCTGGCGGAGATGACGATGCGACGAGAGGCTGGGGAGCGAGCACCGCCATTTCCCCGGATGGTGTACCAGGAGCGACGCACCCAGCGCACAGTCAGCAGGTCGGCGGTTCCCGGCATGCAGGATGAGCTGATGCCCACGGAGCCACCACCCAGTACGTGCCCACCCGACGAGAAACACTCTCCACGAGAGCTGGCACCTGGCCATTGGAAGTGGGCGTAGTCAGGGACCTGCCCGTGCCCGTGCTGTTGGGGAGAGACTGGCCAGGCTTCGACCAACTGCTCACCCAAGTCACCCGGCCTGCCAGCCCTGCAGGGAACCACCAGAAGAGGAGGAACCACAGCCGGGGTCCCCGACAGCGCCCTGTCCTCCTGGCTTCGGACAGCGCCCGAGATGGTGAGTCCCCCCCTCCAAAGCGCTAACCTTTTCTATGATGTGTTCCAGCAGGTACAGGGTGGGGGAAGTTTTATGAAGGAGCAGCTCGGGGACGACCGGCTGAAGCACTGCTGGAAGCAGGTGAGAGTGGTTGAGGGAAAAGAGGTCCAACCACACCCAACCCCACACTTCGTGGTTCAGAACGGCCTGCTGTACTGTGTCGCGCAGCGGAGAGGGGAGGAGGTCAAGTTGTTGGTAGTCCCACGCACGAAGACGCAGACGATCATTGAGCTAGCCCATTCCCATCCTATGGCGGGCCACCTGGGGGCGCAAAACACCACTCACCAAGTCCGGGACCGGTTCCATTGGCCCGGCATGGAGGCGGAGATCAAGCGGTTTTGTCAGGCATGTCCGGACTGTCAACGGACGTCCCCCCAAGCTCCTCCCCCAGCTCCGCTAATCCCGCTGCCCATCATTGAGGTGCCCTTTGAGCGGATAGGAATGGACCTCGTAGGGCCACTGCCGAAGTCTGCCCGGGGACACGAACACATCCTCGTCATCGTGGATTATGCGACCCGGTACCCTGAAGCCATTCCACTGTGCAAAGCCATGTCCAAGGCCATCGCCCAGGAGCTCTTCCTGCTGTGCAGCCGGGTCGGCATACCCCGGGAGATACTGACCGACCAGGGCACCCCCTTCATGTCCCGGATGATGGCTGACCTCTGCCACCTCCTAAAGGTCAAGCAGCTTCGGACCACCGTGTACCACCCACAGACCGATGGGCTGGTCGAGAGGTTCAACAAAACCTTGAAGCAGATGCTCCGCCGCGTGGCTGCGGACGACCGACGGGATTGGGATCAAATGCTGCCGTACGTCCTCTTCGGCATCCTGGAAGTCCCCCAGGCCTCCACTGGATTCACACCATTCGAGCTCCTGTTTGGGCGGCAGCCCCGTGGCCTGCTCGATGTCGTCCGAGAGGCCTGGGAGCAGCACCTGACCACCCATCGAACCACGATCGAGCACGTGAGGGAGATGAGGGAGAGGATCGACCGTGTCATGCCCCGCGTCCGGGAGCACCTGGCGGCCGCCCAAGAAGCTCAACATCGACGATACGACCGGGCGGCCCAACCACGGGAATTCCAGCCAGGGGATTACGTTCTAGTCCTCGTCCCCACAGCGGCATGTAAATTCCTCTCCAAGTGGCAAGGCCCATACATCGTCGCGGAGAAGGTGGGGCCCGTGACTTACAGAGTACGCCAGCCGGGGCGCCGGAAGGAAAGCCAACTGTACCACATCAATCTCCTGAAGCGCTGGGAGGGGACGGGGACTCGGCTTGCGGCCCTAGCCGCCTCCTCACCCGTGGTTGTTTACGTCAGCCCCCACTTATTGGCCGCCCAGAAGACAGAGCTTCAACATTTGGTCGGTCAGTTCTCCGATGTGTTCTCCCCACGGCCCGGGCGGACCAACCTACTGCAGCATGATGTCCGCACACCACAAGGGACCGTTGTGTGGCAGCGGCCCTATCGAATTCCGGAGGCCCGGCGACACGCGGTTGAAGAGGGGGTGCAAGAGATGCTGAATCTAGGGGTCATCGAGCCCTCCTGCAGTCCCTGGTCCAGTCCCATAGTCATGGTCCCAAAAACGGACAGCACCCTCCGGTTCTGTAACGACTTCCGCCGCCTAAACGAGGTCTCCGAGCTCGACGGATACCCGATGCCCCGTGTGGATGAGCTGCTGGAGCGGCTGGGGAGAGCCCGGTTCATATCCACGCTCGATCTCACCAAGGGCTATTGGCAGGTATAATTAACAGAGACCGCCAAACCAAAGACCGCCTTCTCCACCCCTACTGGCCACTGGCAGTACCGGGTTCTCCCCTTCGGGCTGCACGGGGCTCCGGCTACCTTCCAGAGGATGATGGACACTGTGCTGAGACCCCATCAAGCCTACGCCGCAGCCTACATTGACGATGTGGTCATCCACTCGGGGATCTGGGAGTACCATCTGGAGCGGCTCCGGAGGGTGCTTCTTGAACTGCGGCAGGCAGGGCTCACCGCCAACCCCAAGAAATTCCACCTTGCCCTACCTGAAGCACAGTACCTCGGTTTCCAGGTGGGCCGGGGCCTAATCCGTCCGCAACAGGGAAAAGTGACAGCCATTCTCTCGGCCCCGAGGCTCTCCACCAAGAAACAGGTACGGGCCTTCTTGGGGTTGGCTGGGTATTATCGATGTTTTATACCCAACTTCTCCTCCCTAGCGACGGCCCTGACAGACCTCACTAAGAAGGGACAGCCGGAGAAGGTAAAGTGGGGAACCCCGGAAGAGGAGGCATTCAGAAGGATAAAGGCAGCGCTCACATCTGAGCCACTGTTCAATCAATCAATCAATCAATCACCTTTATTTATATAGTGCTTTAAACAAAATACATTGCGCCAAAGCACTGAACAACATTCATTTGGAAAACAGTGTCTCAATAATGCAAAATGATAGTTAAAGGCAGTTCATCATTGAATTCAGTTATATCATCTCTGTTCAGTTGAAATAGTGTCTGTTTTAATTTGCAATCAAGTCAATGATATCGCTGTAGATGAAGTGACCCCAACTAAGCAAGCCAGAGGCGACAGCGGCAAGGAACCGAAACTCCATCGGTGACAGAATGGAGAAAAAAACCTTGGGAGAAACCAGGCTCAGTTGGGGGGCCAGTTCTCCTCTGACCAGACGAACCCAGTAGTTCAATTCCAGGCTGCAGCAAAGTCAGATTGTGCAGAAGAATCATCGGTTTCCTGTGGTCTTGTCCTGGTGCTCCTCTGAGACAAGGTCTTTGCAGGGGATCTGTATCTGGGGCTCTAGTTGTCCTGGTCTCCGCTGTCTTTCAGGGCAGTAGAGGTCCTTTCTAGGTGCTGATCCACCATCTGGTCTGGATACGTACTGGATCCGGGAGACTGCAGTGACCCTCTGATCTGGACACAGACTGGATCTGGTGGCCACGGTGACCTCGGAACAAGAGAGAAACAGACAAATATTAGCGTAGATGCCATTCTTCTAATGATGTAGAAAGTACGGTGTTATGTGAAGTGTTTCCGGTTCCGGTTTACCTAATTAATGCAGCCTAAAAATCTTTTAACGGATTTGGATATTAAAAGCATATTAGTATGTTATGTGAATGCCAGGTTAAAGAGATGGGTCTTTAATCTAGATTTAAACTGCAAGAGTGTGTCTGCCTCTCGAACAATGTTAGGTAGGTTATTCCAGAGTTTAGGCGCCAAATAGGAAAAGGATCTGCCGTCCGCAGTTGATTTTGATATTCTAGGTATTATCAAATTGCCTGAGTTTTGAGAACGTAGCGGACGTAGAGGAGTATAATGTAAAAGGAGCTCATTCAAATACTGAGGTGCTAAACCATTTAGGGTTTTATAAGTAATAAGCAATATTTTAAAATCTATACGATGTTTGATAGGGAGCCAGTGCAGTGATGACAGGACCGGGCTAATATGGTCATACTTCCTGGTTCTAGTAAGAACTCTTGCTGCTGCATTTTGGACTAGCTGTAGTTTGTTTACCAAGCGTGCAGAACAACCACCCAATAAAGCATTACAATAGTCTAACCTTGAAGTCATAAATGCATGGATTAACATTTCTGCATTTGACATTGAGAGCATAGGCCGTAATTTAGATATATTTTTTAGATGGAAAAATGCAGTTTTACAAATACTAGAAACGTGGCTTTCTAAGGAAAGATTGCGATCAAGTAGCACACCTAGGTTCCTAACTGATGACGAAGAATTGACAGAGCAACCATCAAGTCTTAGACAGTGTTCTAGGTTATTACAAGTAGAGTTTTTAGGCCCTATGATTAACACCTCTGTTTTTTCTGAATTTAGCAGTAAGAAATTACTCGTCATCCAATTTTTTATATCGACTATGCATTCCATTAGTTTTTCAAATTGGTGTGTTACACCGGGCTGCGAGGAAATATAGAGCTGCGTATCATCAGCATAACAGTGAAAGCTAACACCATGTTTCCTGATGATATCTCCCAAGGGTAACATATAAAGCGTGAAGAGTAGCGGCCCTAGAACTGAGCCTTGAGGTACTCCATACTGCACTTGTGATCGATATGATACATCTTCATTCACTGCTACGAACTGATGGCGGTCATATAAGTATGATTTAAACCATGCTAGTGCACTTCCACTGATGCCAACAAAGTGTTCAAGTCTATGCAAAAGAATGTTGTGGTCAATTGTGTCAAACGCAGCACTAAGATCCAATAAAACTAATAGAGAGATACACCCACGATCAGATGATAAGAGCAGATCATTTGTAACTCTAAGGAGAGCAGTTTCAGTACTATGATACGGTCTAAATCCTGACTGGAAATCCTCACATATACCATTTTTCTCTAAGAAGGAATATAATTGTGAGGATACCACCTTTTCTAGTATCTTGGACAGAAAAGGGAGATTCGAGATTGGTCTATAATTAACTAGTTCTCTGGGGTCAAGTTGTGGCTTTTTTATGAGAGGCTTAATAACAGCCAGTTTGAAGGTTTTGGGGACATATCCTAATGACAATGAGGAATTAATAATAGTCAGAAGAGGACCTTTGACTTCTGGAAGCACCTCTTTTAAGAGCTTAGATGGTATAGGGTCTAGCATACATGTTGTTGGTTTAGATGATTTAACAAGTTTATACAATTCTTCCTCTCCTATAGTAGAGAATGAGTGGAACTGTTCCTCAGGGGGTCTATAGTGCACTGTCTGATGTGATACTGTAGCTGACGGCTGAATGGTTGCAATTTTATCTCTAATAGTATCGATTTTAGAAGTAAAGTAGTTCATAAAGTCATTACTGCTGTGGTGTTGGGAAATGTCAACACTTGTTGAGGCTTTATTTTTCGTTAATTTAGCCACTGTATTGAATAAATACCTGGGGTTATGTTTGTTTTCTTCTAAAAGAGAAGAAAAGTAATCAGATCTAGCAGTTTTTAATGCTTTTCTGTAGGATATGCTACTTTCCCGCCAAGCAATACGAAATACCTCTAGTTTTGTTTTCCTCCAGCTGCGCTCCATTTTTCGGGCTGCTCTCTTTAGGGTGCGAGTATGCTCATTATACCATGGTGTCAAACTGTTTTCCTTAACCTTTCTTAAGCGTAAAGGAGCAACTGTATTTAAAGTGCTAGAAAAGAGAGAGTCCATAGTTTCTGTTACATCATCAAGTTGTTCTGAGGTTTTGGATATGCTAAGGAATTCGGATACATCAGGAAGATAACTTAAAAAGCAGTCTTTTGTGGTAGAAGTGATGGTTCTTCGATACTTGTAACAAGAAGTAGAATTTACAATTTTGGCTATATGAAGTTTACACAGAACTAAATAATGATCTGAGATATCATCACTTGGCTGAATAATTTCAACACTATCAACATCAATTCCATGTGACAGTATTAAATCTAGAGTATGATTTCGACAATGAGTAGGTCCTGAAACGTGTTGTCTAACACCAATAGAGTTCAGAATGTCTATAAATGCTGATCCCAATGCATCTTTTTCATTATCGACATGGATATTAAAATCACCAACTATTAAGACTTTATCTGCAGCCAGAACTAACTCGGATGTAAAATCACCAAACTCTTTAATAAAGTCTGTATGGTGCCCTGGTGGCCTGTGTACAGTAGCCAGTACAAACATAACAGGGGATTTATCATTAACATTGGTTTCTCTGGATAATGTTATATGAAGCACCATTACTTCAAACGAGTTATACTTGAAGCCTGCCCTCTGAGAAATCCTGAAAACTGTTGCGCGCTCCCGACTTTAACTGTCCCTTCTTATTACAGACGGACGCATCCGACACCGGGTTGGGAGCCGTCCTGTCCCAGGTGCAAGACAGTGAAGAGCACCCGGTGGTCTACATCAGCCGAAAGCTGTCCACCACCGAGCAACGATACGCGGCAGTGGAGAAGGAGGCGCTGGCCGTCAAGTGGGCAGTCCTGGAGCTGAAATATTACCTACTGGGACGGAAATTCACCCTCTTCACCGATCATGCCCTGTTACAGTGGATGGCCCGGGCTAAGGACACCAATGCCCAGGTAACGCGGTGGTTCCTAACGCTCCAGGACTTCCACTTTGATGTGCGACATCGAGCTGGAACCGCCAACGCCAATGCGGATGGACTCTCCCGCCTGTGGACAGCTTTCGCAGGTCTGTCAGGTACTCTTCTTCCACCAGCCCCCGCCTCCTCCCTCGTCCGAGGAACTAGAGCGACACTTAGGGGGGGGAGTGTGAGCCGTGTACTGGGCACCTATCAGCGTCGCCCTGGCAACGAGGGAGATTCACCTGCACGCAATCACAGCGGGCTGATCGGTCCCAGCTGAAGCGGATGAGGAGAGGGCTATAAACGCTGTGGCTGAAGGTGACACAAGGAAGAGAGGATCTTCAGATGACTGAAACTAACGTTGTGTCTCTTGTCCCTCTAGACAGCTGCGGATCGACCAGCCCGCCACCCGAGCACCGGACCCCAAGTTCCCTTGCACTCAGCCGGCCGGCAAACAGGATCACGTGGCACCGAGGACGAGCACTGGACACCACAGGATTCAGCACTACACAGAGCACCATTCAATAAATACACCCTCCGGGGCTTCACTTTGCACTAAACCCTGTCGTGTGATTCTTCAGCCCATGACAATATGTATAAAATAATAATGTAGGGGAGAGCGGGGTCGAAAGTAACGTGGGACAAAAGAAACAAAACGATTTTCTCCGAGCCTCTTTCTGCATTTGCATTCCCAGCTATGACAGCATATTCAGCATGCAATCCTTGACGGAGCTGAGTATTTAGTGCTTAAACACATCCTAAAGTTTGCATTTTCAAATTTTTTTTTAAATATAAAATTAAATCGAGTTTAAATGTCAGGAGTTCCTGTCGGGACGAAAGTAACAGTTGTTACTTTTGTCCCGCTACAGTGACAAAAAGTATTTATTTTGTTCCAGTGCAAGCTATATTGTGAATTTCTGTGTCTTGCATTATTTATTAAAATGTTAATGTCATATTATACCAAAATAATATGTCTGAGTGAGGGTCAGAGGTCTGGTTTTATCCAGATGTTTTTGAGAGGGTGTTTCTGGACATAGAGGAACATCTCTCTCTGGGCAGCTGCTACATCACATTTATATTTAGGTTTTAGCCGTATCTTAGCCTTTACACCTCCACCTGTGAATTTGCAGTGTTTCCAGATGTTTTAATGCACATTTTCAATTCATGCATCAAAACAACTGGATGGAAACATAAATAGGCCTACTGTTACATTATGTTTAGAGTTTTTTTTATTATGCTAATGTGATTACATTCTTATATTGTGCATTCTGTAGAATTTTTTTATTATTATATAAAAATACATTGAAATTTACAATAAAAAATACAGTCAGGTTTTAAGACATCTGATGAAACTTAAATTTAAATTTAAAAGGAAAATATGAAAATGTAATTAAATTTTTTTGAAAAGATAAAGGACAAAATATGTTTGCAGTTATTTATTAACAAGGTCACAATCAGGTATACTTAAGAAAAATAAGACTAACAGAAAACAATCTAGCTTATATTGTTGTGTTACTTTCGTCCCAACCAATGGGGTCGAAAGTAACAATGTTCAACTTATGTTCAAAGTGAAATTATACTGAAGTCTTTCTACATTTCTACAAAATACCACCTGGTATTGTTAGAGTTACTGGCCACAGCAGAAATATATCTCTGTTTACAACATTATCTTTTAAAATGACGTTTTTCTGAAAAATGGTACTTTCGCCCCTGCTCTCCCCTATATAAAATATTGTTAATTGTACATATTGTTATCATTATTAATATTAATATTATTTTTATGACAGAGTAAATCTCATAAAAAAAATAAGGTTTGGGTCAAATTATTATCATTAACTAAAACTAAAACCATAAAAAATTACTTGAAATAAAATAACCTTTAAATTAAATATTACAAAAATCAAAGGTTTCACATTTATGTTTGGTTTAATTTGAAGAACTAAAAGGAGTAGATCTAAATAAGCTAAAAATAGAAAATAAAATTCAATTTTAAAAAAAAACTATGTAGACGTTTATAAAATATTAATGATGATATTGAAGACAAAAAATGCACAAAAGAAATTGCCTGCTAACTCATATTTGGGTTTAATCTATAATTTACCTCTTTGTTCATTTATTATAGTAGTTGAATTAATTTGTTGAACGTTTGTATAAATAAAGCTGAAATGAAAGTGATGAAAAAGTGCTGTGCAGGAACTAGGGCAGAGGAGGACCTGATTGAGAGCAGGCTGGATTGTTTGTGTGGAGGGAAGTAAATGAGTTTGGCAGCTCAGAGAAAATCATCCACACATTTGCATATGAATAGCAGAATAATTTCTCATGTTATATTTCATACCTGTATTCTCATGTTTCATTGTGCAGATTATTTTTCATTGGTTTTGTATGACATCATTACATTTACAAATTCATAAAGTCGTTTTATTGTAGGATTATGCAGATTTCGTTTGTATTGTCTGGAATGAGTCGTCATTGCAAAGTTTTTATTAATGAACCAGTACCGCCACTTCCAAATATAGCTCTTGATAAATTACAATTTGTAATGTTCAAGTAAAAAAAAAGAAAGAAATCAAACTCAGAACTATGTTATATGCCACATAATATTAATTTTTGTTAAATTACACTTGTCAATAATTTACATTTACACAATATGAATTCACTTAGTTTTGTCATATTATAAGCTCTATATAATAAGCATTTTAATAATGTGGGATGACAAATGAAGTTCACAAAGAACAAGACTATTTTCCTTGAACGCATGAAATCATATTGAATAAATGAGCTTGAAGAGTTTAAAATTGTAATTTAAACTTTTTTACACTAATTATTTAACAAGCTGTAAATTAAAATTAAAAACAAATTAACAATGAAATGAATGTTTAACATTTAAATGCATGAGAATAAAAACAGCAGAATACAGAAGAACACAAACGCTGGAAAGGGCCGGAGCTACATGAGGTTAATAATGACATTTATTTATTCACTGTGAGATCTTTTGAATTGAAAGGCCATTATGATAATAATATCTATTCTGATTCATCAACACAGTTTCACTGATGATCCAGGATTATAAACCGTAAACCCAGGATAGAGCGTCTGAGTGAATGTGGTCTGGACTGTGTGGATGAGGCTCATTGTGTCAGAGACGCTGAAGAAGGACAGAGTTCCTGCTCTGTGATCCACAAACACTCCTATTCTCCTGACTACATCATCATCATCATCATCACTACACACTCCTATTCTCCTGATGATGGACTTCACAGGGAGATCAGTCATTATGTTATTGTGTCTGAAAGAGTATCTGGAGGGAGAGCAGTACAAACTCCAGGACTGATCATTATATCCAAACCCACACTCATTACCTCCTCCCTTCCTGCTGATGCTCTTATATGACACTGATATATACACACCTTTATCTCCTCCACTCCACTCAATCTCCCAGTAACAGCGTCCACACACACTCTCTCTACACAACACCTGAAACCAACGATTAAATCTGTCTGGATGATCAGGATACGACTGAACTGTTTTAGTGTATGTAATCACTCTGTTGTTCTCAGACAGACGGAGGCGTTTATTCACTGTGTTCAGATCCAGAGTGAACTGATGGGAATCTGATGGAGATAAAACACATCAGAATCAGGAATTATGAATCTGTTTGATCTCTTCATGTTCAGTGTATCATCAGTGTCTCAGTATCTGTGCACATCATCATTTACATCATCAGTTATAAACTCTTCTTTCTCCTCCTACAGGAGGAACATGAACACACTCATGAGTTTTTCTGTTGGTTTTCTTACTGACTTACATTGTAGGAAGTCCTTCCTGGTCCAGAGATCAATGTTGGTGAATGTGACTGTGGAAATCAACAGACATGAACAGTGTGATTCTCATGATCCTGTATCTATTCCTAACACATTTCTAATATGATGTTCTCCATGATATGAGATGATGATGGACTGGTTTCTGAGAGCAGATGAATCTCCAGGACTTTACCTCTGTCTGAGATCTTCTGGAGCTGCTCTTTACAGAAATCCTCCAGTTTGTCTCTCAGCTGATGGACAGATTCTCTCAGATCATCAGAAGAGAAGAGAGAACTGAAGAGATCATCATTTACGTCTGTAGATTCAGGAGGAGCTGAGAGAGACTGGAAACTCTACAGAAAACACAGAAACACTTTAGATCACAGATTTACAGCAGAAGTAAACAGAATTCACAGCGTCATGTTTTCTAATAACAGAGTATCTATAGAGTACCTCGTGTAGGTATGAATGAATAATATAAAAATTTGGGGAATAACAATTACAACATGGAAAATTACAAAAGTATTTTGAAACTAAGGGGTACTCTATTCTAATATGACGTACTGTAGTATGTATGACCAATATAATAATAATAATAAATTTTATTTATGGGTGCCTTACATGGCTCTCGATGTCACATTACATGCAATTAAAAACACATAAAACAGTAACAATGACATTCAAACCCACTTCAAAGTCAAAAGAATAAGATAAAATTATTATCATTAAATGAGATTTGAAAATGGGAAGAGAGTCACTGTTTCGAAAATATCTTGTGGAAGTAAATTCTGCAGATAAGGAGCAGCGTAGCTAAAAGCTTGAGAACCCATGAAAACCAGGGCCCGTATTCACAAAACCTTTTATCTTATTATTAAGCGTTCTCCTAAATAGCATTTAAAGTTTTTAGCTAAGAGTTTTATCTTAAGACAAACTTACATGACAAACTTCTTCTAGATGTGTGTTACCTGCAGGAACTGGATGTGATCCTGTGTGTGTGAAAGCTGCTCCAGCTCAGCGTCTCTCCTCCTCAGATCATTGATCTCCTGCTCCAGTCGCTCCAGTCGTTCTTCAGCTCGACTCACTGCAGTCTTTTCCTGATCTCTGATCAGTCGTATCAGCTCAGAGCGGCTTCTCTCAATGGAGCGGATGAGCTCAGTAAAGATCCTCTCACTGTCCTCCACTGCTGTCTGTGCAGAGCGCTGTTAGGACACACAGTGATTCAGCTTCAGTGAGTCTGAACTGAGACGGAGACAAACTTCTCTTCTTCTCCAGACTCACCTTATGAGACTCCACAGTCTCTCTCAGCTGCTGGAGATCTTTCTCTCTCTGCTGGATTCTCTGCTGGAGCGTCTTCTGAGTCTCCTTCAGCTGCTTCTGCAGGACAAACAGATGATCGTCAATCTCACAGAAAACTACTGGCTCTAAATCATCATGAACAGATCAATCCAGTAAAAGAGGAGCTGATAACTAATGACTGTAGGTTCAAACTCCAGAAGTGAAGATCTGTTATGATACATTAATCATACATGAATTAACATGAAGATTAAGGCTTGTTTCATGCTGCGTGTGTAAGTATTATAAAGGTGAAACTGACACAGACATAGAGCTTCACACTTACAGTGTTTCTGTGTAATTAAGCTGTGGATCTACACAGAAAATAAAAAGACTCCTGAATACCTGTGTCTCTGTCCTCTGGTCTGCAGCTGGAACAATGTCATGGTTTTTATGTTCAATAATCGTACACAGCAGACATATACACTTCTGATCAGTGCGACAGAAAACCTCGAGGATCTTCTCATGTTTCCGGCAGATCATCTCCTGCAGTCGTCCAGTAGCTTCAGTCACTTTGTGTGGTTTCCGTGAATGAAACTCCTCGTGCCGCTCAAAATGAGTTTGACAGTAAGACTCCACACACACCAGACAGGACTTGACGGCTCTGTATTTTCTTCCAGTACAGACGTCACACTGCACATCTCCAGCTCCAGCCTCACAGTCAGCAGAGAGTCTGGTCTTCTTCAGTTTCTCCACCACTTCAGCCAGCATGGTGTTTCTAGCTAAAGCAGGTCTTGGACTGAAGGTCTGTCTGCACTGAGGACAGCTGTAGACTCTCTTCTGATCCTCCTGATCCCAGCAGTCTGTAATACAGATCTTACAGTAACTGTGTCCACAGGGAATGGCCACTGGATCCTTCAGGAGATCCAGACACACTGGACACATGAACTCATCCTGAGAAAATCTGGCTTCTGCCATTTTACTGCATGAACACAGACACAAACACACAACAGCTCAACTACACTTCAGTTTCTCTTTCCCTGAAGTCATGTGATTCTGTTTCCTGGTTCTGTGTTTGAGTGACGTGTGTAAAACAGGTTTGTGTGTGAGTCTGTGAAGCAGCTTCCTCATTCCTGCTGAGTTTAGTTTCAACACACCTGACTGTTATTAAAGTAAAAGCAAAGTATTTGACTTGGAAATGTGATTCTCTTAGACTAATAATTGGGAACCCTGACAATTAAATGTGTACTAGATTTCAGTCTCAGGCAAACACTCAAAGAACACAAGTAAATAAATAAGAAGAGAGCCCTATTTTTTCACAGTGTGGATGGTAAACATACAGGCGCAAAGTTAATTTTCAGACAGAATGAGTCTACTCGATGGTTCTGCATAATTATAAAAATCGTTAATTTGAGCTACGGAATGTGGAAAGTGAAGTATATGGAACTTGAGTGTTTAGTTTAAGAAACAAGAAAGAGGTTCCACTAAAGACAACACAAGAAAAAGAACATGGAAAAACACCAGAAAACCAGAGGCTTACAAGGGACAGGTGAAGGTGATTGGTTGACATGGAAACTAAAAGGGTAGCTATGGCAACAAACAAAGGTAACTATGAGGACAAACAAGGCACAAAGTAAACAGGAGCAGTAGACAGAAAGAAACACTGGGAAAAGAACATAGGCAATAGAAGTTTTTGGGAACTAATGTAATTTTTTTGAGAATGGAGAAAGAGATCATGGCATCATTACCACTTCGGCAGTGCATTATTTCTCTAAGAATTTTAACAGCCTGGAGTCACACTTCAAGACATTGTTCAGATATTTTATTTTAATACATCGGTAATGTTTCTGAAACTTGTCACGGTTGGTAAACAGGGGACAGAAAGGGGCCAGTCGAGTTGAGAGAACGCAGTGAGTCCCGTCGACGACCACAAACCCATGCAGGTGGGTAGAGCTCAGCTGTCCCGGAGGGAGAGAGCGTGGCGGAGGTCCCAAGGATTATGTTTGTACTGCGGAGGCTTAGGACATACCATCTATTCCTGTGAAAGAGCCAGCCTGGTAGTAAAAATGAGGCTACTATCGGGTGGGATCTCCACTGGGAAGTCCTCAACAACATCATTGACTCTCCCTCCAGTGAAACTGCATTGGGAGAATCACACACATCACTGTCACACCCTTCTGGAGTCCGGAGCCGAAGGTAATTTCATCGACTCACTCCTTTCACATCACCTGAACATTCCTGTCCTGCCTGTGTCTCTTCCAGGAACTGCCTCACGTCACCCACTACACTGAACCCATCACTCTGCTCACTTCAGGCAATCATTGCGAAACCATATCCTTTTTTCTCATGGACTCCCCATAGCTCCCATTGTCTTAGGTCACCCCTGGTTAATGAAACATAATCCACGACTGCATTCACTAACCTCAAAGGACCGCTTTGTTTCGGCTCCTATCCTTGTGGCCCCTGACCCCACACGGCAATTCGTGGTGGAGGTTGACGCATCAGAGGTGGTGGTAGGCAACGTGCTGCCTCGGACGATAAGGTACATCCTTGCGTGTTTTTTTTTCCCATCGTTTATCTCCTGCTGAACGCAATTATGACATTGGTAACAGTGAGAATTGTTGGCCATCAAATTAGCTTCAGAGGAGTGGTGTCACTGGCTGGAAGGCTCAGGGGTACCTTTCATTGTTTGGACCGATCATAAGATTTTAGAATACATTAGAACTGCCAAAAGACTCAATTCCAGGCATGCTCGGTGGGCACCTTTTTTCGGTCGCTTTGATTTTACTTTATTGTACCGCCCGGGTTCCAAAAATGTCAAACCCAATTCTTCATCAAGTCTTTTTGATCCCTCCGCCCGTCCGGTGACTCCCAAATGTATTTTACCTGAGAAAGTAGTGGTCTCACCACTCGTATGGGAGGTCGAGTCGAAGGCCTTAGAAGGGGTAACGCCTACGCCCGGTTGTCCTCCAAATTGTTTATTTGTGCCGGAGGAGTTAAGGTCTGAAGTCATTCAGTGGGGTCACTGCTCTAACGTTGCTTGTCATCCAGGGATAAGTCGAACTAATGGGTTAGTTAAACAACAATTCTGGTGGCCACTTATGGCTCGTGCTTATGGCTCGTGAAGACCGTGATTTTGTTTTTGCTTGCTCAGTTTGCGCCAGTGGTAAGTCATCCAACCGACCTCCTGATGGGCTCCTTCAACCACTGTCTGTCCCTTCGAGACCCTGGTCCCACATTGCACTAGATTTTGTTCCCGCCCTCCCACCCTCTAATGGCATGACGGTCGTTTTGACCGTAGTGGGACCGGTTCTCGAAGGCGGAACATTCATTCCCTTGCCCAAATTACCGACAGCCAAGGAAACAGTGGTCCACTGTCCTAGATCACGTCTTTTGGCTTCATGGCCTCCCGATAGACGTGGTTTCTGACAGGGGATCTCAATTTATATCCAAATTTTGGAAAGAGTTTTGTAAATTGCTAGGAGCGTCAGTTAGCTTGTCTTCGGGTTATCATCCCCAAAGTAACGGGGCAGTCTGAGTGAGCCAACCAAGATTTAGAGAGGACGTTGCGATGTTTGGTCTCCAAGAATCCTTCTTCCTGGACCCAACAACTCTCTATGGTGAAGTACGACCACAATTCATTACCAGTGTCAGCCACGCGCCTTTCTCCATTCCAGTGCAGCTTAGGTTACCAGCAAGTTTTTTCCCAGTTTGGAATCTGAAGTCACGGTCCCCTCCGCTCACGCATTTGTCCAGAGGTGCCACTGCACCTGGACCAGAGCCAGAGCTCAAAAAGTGTGGCATTCTACCAATAACATTCCTCTGCGATCCGTATCTAACAAGTTAGCTCCCAAATTTATTGGCCCGTTTACTATCACCAAGATCATAAGTCCGGTGACAGTCCACCTCAAACTACCTCCAGCGTACAGGAGGATACATCCCGCCTTTCATGTGTCCAAACTTAAACTCGTGTTTTATGCACGTATTAATCTGTCTACTGCGGTTCCCCCGCCGCCGCGTCTCGTAGATGGGGAACCGACATATTCGGTTAATTGTATTCTGGACTCGAGACGGAGGGGGCGAGGATTCCAGTTCCTGGTGGACTGGGAAGGTTACGGTCCCAGAGGAGAGGAGTTGGGTACCTACTAGGGACATATTGGATCACTCCCTTATTGATGATTACAATCAGCAGGTAGGCCCTTCTGGGAACTTGTGGAGGCGTTCTTAGAGGGCGGGGGGGCGGGGTACTGTCACAGTTGATAAACCGTGATCTCTGGGTTTTGCACTTTGTGGTGAAGTCTGTGTGTTTTGCGTCTGCACTGATTAGCTTGTGGGCGTCTCCGTTAATTGTCATCAGCAACAGCTGTCACTCATCACTCTCTCCCTATATAATGGCTTGTCTCACGTCTTGTGTTTGTGAGAGCGTTGTTTCATGTTGGTAACTGTTTTTTGTTTCTGTGTTGTTCTTCGTTTGGATGTCCATGTCTTCCCCCAGAAACTCATCCACTCATCGCACCTTCACAAGCATCACCACTTACCTTCGGCTCGATTCCCCGCAGTTCCTGTGCCATCCTCTCCTGCTGCCAACTCTCCACCACCATCTGGATTACTCACCACCTTCACCATCTTGGATTGTCATCTTCCCAGTGTTGTTTATATTCTTGTTTGTTTTGTTTTAGTTTTCATTAAAGATTGTTCATACTCGCAATTGTTTCCAGCTTCTCCTTCACCCAGTCGTCATAAAATTAAACCCAGTGTGTTGAACTAATTTACGCACCTTACTCCAAACCTTCTATTGCTATTTGAAAAACATAATTTTAGAGCTAAAAAGTGGGCCGCGGTGGTATTGCAGGTGGGCCGCCAAGTATCTTCTGTTCATTTCCAGTCCATTCTAGGGCTGTGCGATTAAAAGAAAAGTCCTAAAATCACGATTTGAGCGTGCGCGATTTCTAAATCGCTTTATAGCACAATTTTCCGTGGCCCTGACCTCCCGTATCCGATCCCATCAGAATGCATTGCGCCTAGCGCGAGAACAGAGTCTGGGCATATGCCTAACTCCAGGTTCACATGCTGTCTGTTGATGCGCCTTTTTTCTGAGCCAATGTTGACAGATCAGAGCGTTCTCACTGCGGTAAAAGGCTAGAAATAAAAACGTGCGAAAATAATTCATGTCTAACACATGAGCATAGAGTGAATTTGTTAGTGAACAGGATGCAGTTTAAGTGAGAGGAGACACGTTTTAAGTGTGCACACTCTCTCCTCGCAAAGCAGCGTGTATCTGAGCAAGCACGACTGGTTTTGTGACAGAGCAAAGAAAAATCTGGTGCGAACAGAGAGATTCGCACTCGTGCATTATTTTAATGTGCTTTCGCGTTATACTTATGCGCTCTCACTGCTGACCGCATACACATACTGTATACACGCTGCAAACACCTGAGGCACCGCTACAATTAATGAGCTCTATGAACAATGCATGGCAAAAAAGAAAAAAAAGTCCCTGTATACAGGATTTTTTATTTTTTGCCACAAGTCTCTACATTTTTTTACATCTTCACTATAGTGATAATTTTGACTTATGTCTGTTCTAGAGATGTTACAACTTTTTGATAAAGCTCTGATTGGTTTTCTTTTGGACTTATGTTTCAAATTAATCCTGAATGCATTTATGACTGTAAAAGCATATCGGTGTGTGTCACAATTGCAAAATTGATCAAAAAAATCGCGATAGTTTTTTTTTTTTTTTTGTTCATATCGCACAGCCCTAGTTTATTCAATAAATACAGTTTAAAATCTAGCTTCTGAGTACTATGTTATTAACCCAACAATAGCGGGGTCAGTTAATTTTTTTTGAGGTGGGCCGCGCAAACATATGTGTTTGGTTGTGTGGGCCGCGAGTTGAAAAAGGTTGGGAACCACTGCTTTAGCCTATTGTTTGTTATATTAATTTGCTAGGTGTCTTTTGGAGTTTTGGTTTTTCTACTGTTTTAGATAGCCCACAGTATAATTTCTTTTTATACATTGTACTTGGGCCCCCTGGATGAGTGAGCATAGGCACGTGCCTAGAATGCCTAAAAATGAATGGAGAAAAAACATCGGGAAGAAAATGAATCAGGTGGGGGCCAGATCTCCTTTGACAAGATGAAACCAGTAGTTCAATTCCAGGCTGCAGCACAGTAACATTGTGCAGAGGACTCAACTGGTTCCTGTGGTCTTGCCTCGGTGGCCGTCTAGGAAACAAGGACTTCACTAGGAATCTGTCTCTGGGGCTCATCTAATTGATTTTGGTTTCGCTGACATTCGGGACTGTAAAGTCAAAAGTCGTGACATTTTGCCAAGTATGGTAAAACATACTCGGAATTGGGTGCTCTGCATTTAACCCATCCAAGTGCACACACACAGCACTGAAACACACTCCTCCTTGAATCTGAGAGACAGAGACTTGAATCTGCAACCTTCAGGTTAGAAATTTTTTTAAATTTAGCAATAAGAAATTACTTGTCATCCAGTTTTTTTTGTTTGTCTTTAAGACACTCGTGTATCAAGGACTCTCGTGATTTTGTGCTCGTTTATGAAATCTTGAATTGAACTTGAACAGCAATCTACTTACTTTCTGTTTACACTATTTCAAATGGTGTGAAAATTTAACTTCATGTAATTTTTTTAGGAAAAAGATGTTTTATTAAAATATATTTTTTGTTCTTGTTGTGTAACAGTGGCTTGAGCTATTTATGGGGAAACAGAAATTAATTACGCCTACATATATATTTAGGTTAAGTTTTGCTTGTCTGGCGCCCGAAAATTTTTAATTAAATTACATTTATTAAATAAAATTTTATTTGGGGCAGCCACCGCAACAATATTGACTAAGAATTCTGCTAGTTTTTCAAATTGGTATGTTTCGCTGGGCCACAAAGAAATATAGAGCTGAGTATCATCAGCATAGCAGTGAAAGCTAACACTGTGTTTCCTGATGATATCTCCCAAGGTTAACATATAAAGCGTGAAGAGTAGCGGCCCTAGTACTGAGCCTTGAGGGTACTCCATTACTGCACTTGTGATCGATATGATACATCTTCATTCACTGCTACGAATTGATGGCAGTCAAGTACGATTTGAACCATGCTAATGCATTTCCATTAATGCCAATAAAGTTTTCTAGTGTATGCAAAAGAATGTTGTGGTTAATAGTGTCGAACTCAGCACTAAGATCCAATAAAACTAATAGAGAGATACAACCACGATCAGATGATAAGAGCAGATCATTTGTAACTCTAAGGAGAGCAGACTCAGTACTATGATACGGTCTAAATCCTGACTGGAAATCCTCACATATACCATTTTTCTCTAAGAAGGAATATTATTGTGAGGATACCACCTTTTCAAATATCTTGGACAGAAAAGGGAGAATTTTTGATGAGAGGCTTAATAACAGCCAGTTTGAAGGTTTTGGGGACATATCCTAATGACAATGAGGAATTAATAATAGTCAGAAGAGGATCTATGACTTCTGGAACTAACTCAGACAGAAAATCAGTACATTATTTAATCAAGTCTGTATGGTAACACTGCAAGTTGTCATAAAAATCATGTAATCATGTAAATTGTGTTTACATTCCATCTCGATTATCACAAAACCCTAGACGCATGAAAAACAGCTCCAATCACAGCATCCTCCATTCATTAGTTATTGACGTTTGTAAATGCTGTGAATAAAGAACATCGCTGTCGCTGCTTCAGAGTTCAGAGTGAATAATAACCAGGAAAATGGCCCGAAATCTATGTGGTGTGAAAGCGCCTTATATGTGAACTTTCTAGGAATAGTTTGGATGCTAAAACATCTAACAGCTCAAGCACATCAATGGAGTCTCAGTGTAGGGTTGAGTAGATTTGCTCAGGAAAAGCAGTCCAAAGGCTATGATTAGATTGACCATTGCTTATAACTTTAGCGACACCGAAACTTCACAAGAACGATGTCTTTCAGACGTTTCTGGAGCTTGACAAAGTAATTTAGTTGGCAGTCAATGAGACAGTCACAAAGTTCCCGATTTTCATCCAAAATATCTTAAATTGTGTTCTGAAGACGAACAAAGCTTTTATGGGTTCGCAAGGACATGGGGGTAAGTAATTAATAAATAATATTTTAATTTTGGTGTGGACTATCCCTTTAAAGACATGCTCAGGTTTGGTTTGGTTTCAATCAGTGCTTGAAGTGGGCCAGTATGCACCACAGTACCGCCACTTCCAAATATAGCTCTAGAGCGTACCGCCACCTCTCTGTGCGGCCAGAATGCTGCTTTTAGCATATCAGTACATCTTTTGGACATCTTTTGCTCATTTGGACATCTTTCAGAGCGCCCTTCACAATGCACGCTTCCTAATTCGTCCCACCCAGAGCAGAGGACTACATTACCCATACACCTTGAGTTTTACAAGTGAAAAGCGGATGCGTCCTGTTTGTCCTCGCTGTCTTATTGTTGTCAACAACATCTACGTGGCTTGGAGATGGGTGTGTGAAACGCCATACATTCGGCTCGGTAAAAATACAAATACTGTGATACAGCACTTAATATGCTTCTCCTTTCTTTCAGACTCTGAGTACTTAAAAGAAACACGGTCAAGAATCAGATGACTCGCTAGCTGACACCCCACCAAGCCAGAATGATATCGTTTTTTCTAAATCCTTTTGCACATTT
>NW_020529305.1:0-18775 GCF_003368295.1 Carassius auratus
CTGTTGACAGCAGGTGGCGCTATCATTATAATGAATATTGGGCTTCAGATGTGTTCAGGGCAGGACACTTATCAACATGTTAATTTATCGAAAGATCGAACATTTTATGCCTGAGTTACAACAACTTCTTTCCTGTGGCGAGACATCAAATTTTGTCATGGCATTATGGACACGCCCTTTAACAAAAACTCAGATCTCCACAATTGAAACATTGCACAAGGCCTTTAGATTAGACTGACCACAAAAAAATACATTAATGTCAAAAATTTCTAGGAGTAGTTTGTCGCAGTGTAAAACATGTCACTTCCTGTTGCCAGCAGGTGGCGCTATGACTATAACTGAATATGGCATGTAGATCTGTTAAGGGCAGAAATTCTCATCTAACATGTGAAGTTTGGGGCAGATTGGACATTGTATGTCGAGTTACAGCAACTTCCTTTTTCATGGCGAAACATCAAAATTTGTCAGGCCGCCATGGACACGCCCTTTAACGAAACCTCAAGTCCTTCGCAATTTACATCACAAAGGCTTTAGATTACACTGACCAAGTTTGGTGTTGATCTGAATAAATCTCTAGGAGGAGTTCGTTAAAGTACAACCCTGAAAATGGCAAAAACAACACCAATTTTGCAGAGAAAATTCAAATAACCGACTTCCTGTTGGGATTCGGATTTCGTACCAAGAGACTTTTTTGTAGGTATTGGTGAGTTACATGTGTGTACCAATTTTTGTACATGTACGTGAAACATAGCTCGAGGCGCACTCTGTTGAAAGTGTATAGGTGGCGCTATCGAGCCATTCTGCCACACCCGTGGAATATTGGCCTGCAGATCTGTTCAGGTCAGGACTCTTATCACACATGTGAAGTTTGGGGAAGATCGGACATTTTATGCCTGAGTTATAACATCTTTTATTCCCATGGCGAGACATCAAACTTTGTCACGGCGCCATGGACACGCCTTTTAACAAAAACTCAAGATCTTCACAACTAACATCACACACAGGCTTTAGATTAGACTGACCACAAAAAAGAAATTGATGTCATAAATTTCTAGGAGTAGTTCTGTCGCAGTGTAAAATATGTCACTTCCTGTTGCCAATAGGTGGCGCTATGACTATAACTGAATATGGGCATGTAGATCTGTTCAGGTCAGAAGTCTCATCCAACATGTGAAGTTTGGGGCAGATTGGACATTGTATGTCTGAGTTACAGCAACTTCCTTTTCATGGCGAATCATCGAAATCGCCAGGCCGCCACGGACACGCCCTTTCAACTGAAAACTCACGATCTTCGCAATTTAACATCGCAAAGGCCTTTAGATTAGGCATACCAAATTTGGTGTTGATTTGAAGAAATCTCTAGGAGGAGTTCGTTAAAATACAACATATGGAAATGACCAAAATTACACAAAATTTGCTCATAATATTAAAAATAACCGACTTCCTGTTGGGTTTAGAATTTTGGTCCAAGAGTCTTTTTTGTAGGTATTGGTGTGTTACATATGTGTGCCAGTTTCGTGCATGTATGTGAAACATAGCTGGGAAGGGCTGTTGATTTTCTTAGTATAGGTGGCGCTGTCGAGCCATTTTGCCACACCCTCTTCTGAATCCTATATCAGACGAAAATTTTCAACAGGTTTGACGCGTGTGCAAAGTTTCATGAGTTTTTGAGCATGTTAAAAGCCCTCAAAAATGCAATTCATTTGGGAGAAGAAGAGAAGAAGAAGAAGAAGAATTAAAGCCGCAAGCAGCGATGAACGGGCCCTTCGCACCCGGGCTCACCGCCATCGTGTGGTTTTAGTAAAAAGGTGAACGTTGAGAATATGCATTTAAACTCATAAATATAAGTGCAGTATATCAAAGTTTATTCCATATGTGTGCCAATCTTGCTGTTGCCAGCAGGTGGCGCTATCATTATAATGGAATATTGGCCTTCAGATGTGTTCAGGCCAGGACTCTTATCAAACATGTAAAGTTTGGAGAAGATTGAACATTTTATGCTTGAGTTACAACAACTTCTCTTGCTGTAGCAAGACATCAAATTTTGTCATGGCGCCATGGAAACGCCCTTTAACAAAAACTCAAGATCTCCAAAAGTTAACATTGCACAGGCCTTTAGATTAGACTGACCACAAAATATATGTTAATCTCAAAAAAATTATAGGAGTAGTTTGTCGCAGCATAAAACATGTCACTTCCTGTTGCCAATAGGTGGCGCTATGACTATAACTGAATGTGGGCATGTAGATCTGTTAAGGGCAGAAGTTTTATCTAACATGTGAAGTTTGGGGCAGATTGGACATTGTATGTCTGAGTTACAGCAACTTCCTTTTACATGGCGAAACATCGAAATTTGTCAGGCCGCCATGGACACGCCCTTTAACGAAATCTAAAGATCTTCGCAATTTAAACATCGCAAAGGGCTTAAGATTACACTGACCAGGTTTGGTGTTGATCTGAATAAATCTCTAGGAGGAGTTCGTTAAAGTACAACCCCTGAAAATGGCAAAAACAACGCCAATTTTGCAGAGAAAATTCTAAATAACCGACTTCCTGTTTGGGATTCGGATTTCGTACCAAGGATACTTTTTTGTAGGTATTGGTGTGTTACATGTGTGTACCGATTTTTGTACATGTACGTGAAACATAGCTCGAGGCGCACTCCGTTGAAAGTGTATAGGTGGCGCTATAGAGCCATTTTGCCACACCCGATGGAATATTGGCCTTCAGATGTGTTCAGGCCAGGACTCTTATCACACATGTGAAGTTTGGGGAAGATCGGACATTTTATGCCTGAGTTATAACATCTTTTATTCCCATGGCGAGACATCGAACTTCGTGACGGCGCCATGGACACAGCCTTTTAACGAAAACTCAAGATCTTCACAACTGAACATCGCACAGGCCTTTAGATTAGACTGACCACAAAAAAGACATTGATGTCATAAAATTTCTAGGAGTAGTTCTTCGCAGCGTAAAATATGTCACTTCCTGTTGCCAATAGGTGGCGCTATGACTATAACTGAATATGGGCATGTCAATCTGTTCAGGTTTCAGAGTCTCATCAAACCATGTGAAGTTTGGGGCATGATTGGACATTGTATGTCTGAGTTATAGCAACTTCATTTTTCATGGCGAATCATCGAAATTCGCCAGGCCGCCACGGACACGCCCTTCAACGAAAACTCAAGATCTTCGCAATTTAACATCGCAAAGGCCTTTAGATTAGGCATACCAAATTGGTGTTGATCTGAATAAGTCTCTAGGAGGAGTTCGTTAAAATACAACGCATGGAAATGGCAAAAATGACACAAAATTTGCTCATAATATTAAAAATAACCGACTTCCTGTTGGGTTTAGAATTTTGCTCCAAGAGACTTTTTTGTAGGTACTTGAGAGTTACACATGTGTTACCGATTTTCATACATGTACGTGAAACGTAGCTCGAGGCGCACACCGCTTGAACGTGTATAGGTGGCGCTGTCGAGCCATTTTGCCACACCCACTTCTGAAACCCATATCAGACGTAAATTTTCGCCAGTTCTGAGGTGTGTGCAAAGTTTCATGACTTTTTGAGTATGTTTAGGCCCTCAAAAATGCGATTCATTTTGGAGAAGTATAATAATAATAATAATAATAAACGGAGCAATTCCAAGAGGGTCCTCACACCATCGGTGCTCGGGCCCTAATTAAAGCTGCAAGCACCGATGAACGGGCCTTCGCACCCGGCCTCACCGCAGCGAGTGGCTTTAGTAAATAGGTGAGCGGTGAGAAACATACATTTAAACGCATAAATATAAGTGGAATATATCAAAGTCATTCCATTATATGTGCCAATCTTCCTGTTGCCAGCAGGTGGCGCTATCATTATAATGGAATATTGGCCTTCAGTTGTGTTCAGGGCAGGACTCTTATCGAACATGTGAAGTTTGGGGCAGATCGAACATTTTATGCCTGAGTTACAACAACTTCCTTTACTGTGGCGAGACAACTAATTTTGTCATGGCGCCATAGACACGCCCTTTAAAAAAAAAACCAAGATCTCCATAATTTAGCATTGCACAGGCCTTTAGATTAGACTGACCACAAAAAAAACATTAATGTCATACTATTTCTAGGAGTAGTTTGTCGCAGCGTAAAACATGTCACTTCCTGTTGCCAGCAGGTGGCGCTATGACTATAACTGAATATGGGCATGTAGATCTGTTAAGGGCAGAAGTCTTATCTAACATGTGTAGTTTGGGGCAGATTGGACATGGTATGTCTGAGTTACAGCAACTTCCTTTTTCATGGCGAAACATCGAAATTTGTCAGGCCGCCATGGACACGCCCTTTAACGAAATCTCAAGATCTTCGCAATTTAACATAGTAAAGGCCTTTAGATTTATCTGACCAAGTTTGCTGTTGATCTGAATAAATCTCTAGGAGGAGTTCGTTAAAGAACAACCCCTGAAAATGGCAAAAACAGCGCCAATTTTGCAGAGAAAATTCTAAATAACCGACTTCTTGTTGGGTTTCGAATTTTGTACCAAGATCCTTTTTTGTAGGTATTGGAGTGTTACATGTGTGTACCGATTTTTGTACATGTACGTGAAACATAGCTCGAGGCGCACTCCGTTGAAAGTGTATAGGTGGCGCTATTGAGCCATTTTGCCACACCAGTTGGAATATTGGCCTTCAGATGTGTTCAGGCCAGGACTCTTATCACACATGTGAAGTTTGGGGAAGATCGGACATTTTATGCCTGAGTTATAACATCTTTTATTTCCATGGCGAGACATCGAACTTCGTCACGGCGCCAAGGACACGCCTTTAACGAAAACTCAAGATCTTCACAACTTAACATCGCACAGGCCTTTAGATTAGACTGACCACAAAAAAGACATTGATGTCATAAAATTTCTAGGAGTAGTTCATCGCAGCATAAAATATGTCACTTCCTGTTGCCAATAGGTGGCGCTATGACTATAACTGAATATGGGCATGTCAATCTGTTCAGGTGCGGAGTCTCATCAAACATGTGAAGTTTGGGGCAGATTGGACATTGTATGTGTGAGTTATAGCAACTTCATTTTTCATGGCGAATCATCGAAATTCGCCAGGCCGCCACGGACACGCCCTTCAATGAAAACTCACGATCTTCGCAATTTAACATCGCAAAGGCCTTTAGATTAGGCATACCAAATTTGGTGTTGATTTGAAGAAATCTCTAGGAGGAGTTCGTTAAAATACAACATATGGAAATGACCAAAATTACACAAAATTTGCTCATAATATTAAAAATAACCGACTTCCTGTTGGGTTTAGAATTTTGGTCCAAGAGTCTTTTTTGTAGGTATTGGTGTGTTACATATGTGTGCCAGTTTTCGTGCATGTATGTGAAACATAGCTGGAAGGCTGTTGATTTTCTTAGTATAGGTGGCGCTGTCTAGCCATTTTGCCACACCCTCTTCTGAATCCTATATCAGACAAAAATTTTCACCTGGTTTGACGCGTGTGCAAAGTTTCATGACTTTTTGAGCATGTTTAAGCCCTCAAAAATTCCATTCATTTTGGAGAAGGAAGAATAATAATAATAAATATAGCTGCAAGCAGCGATGGCGGGCTCAAGCCACCAATGCCATCGCCACCCCGGTGGCATCAGGTAAACTGTGCCCAGCGGGCACATGCATTCACAATATCCCTCTGGCAGTGACGTTTTAAAGGATATGGCGGTTAAAGGGTTAATCCGAATCATCTAGACTTTAAAATCACATTCACAGAACAATATATATATATATTCCCCAAACATATATATATATATATTTAGTAACACTTTACAATAAGATTTCATTTATAAACATTATGTTAACATGAACAATATTTATATAGCATTAATTTATGTCAGTTAATATTCCAAACTTAAACATTAAAACATTGTTTTATTGTGATTTTTTTCCAAGCACATTTTACCAATTCCAAACCATATCAATCTTAATAACTACCATTATTTTTTATTTAATCATTTATGAGTGCTATACAATAGTCCAGGAAAGCTGTAAGAGAAAAACTCCTTATATTCATGTGCAGAATTATTAGGCTGTTTTCTTTTACAGATGAAATGCGCTAAAAAAGAGTTTTAACTCAAACTGTTTTAACTCAAAGTCGAAAATTATGAAATACCCATGAGAAATATCAAACACAAATGCAATACAGAAATGGATAAGTTAAGACTTGACCATTGTACAAAAATGCTGACTGGGTCATGAGGTCAGAAAAGAAGAAGAAAAAAAAAAACAGGTCAAGAAGAACTGACAAAAATAATTGCAAAATAATTAGGAATTAATGTGAAGATTAATTTTTAGTCAATTCTGCAAGACAGACTTTCAGGAAAGGAGGTGGAATAAAAATGAGCTCCTAAATCTTAATCCCGGATTCTGGAAGATATATTCCTCAAACCATCGGACAAGAGGAGGTGGTGCTGGTCCTTCACGAGTCACTCTAATCTGTTCATAAAGCCTATATATAAAGTCTTAATATATAGTATTTCACAATACTTCATGGTATTCTAATTAAATCATTTTTTGGAATCTTAGATCTCTCAGAACCTGACACCGATGTAATTCTGAGACTCCAGGAAAGTGGCAGTTCTGTAAAATGTTGGCGCTGGAGACTAAATGCTCCCTGATAGTTTCACACCTAATTCACTTAACACACACACACACACACACACACACACACACACACACACACACACATTACCCACAGTGACAGAGGGACAGAGTGACATCAGATGTATGATAGTTTTTTAATTTTCTATCATCCATATAGTGTTGTATAGTCATGAAACTATGCATATTTCCTCAGAATGACTTGTCTTCTATGTGTACATTTTTTTGAAGTGTTTAGAAGCTGCACTTAAAAAAATAAAAGACATTTACTGGTTACTTTTTTACTGTTATTTCAAAAAATCACCACGACAAAACCATTCAAGCTATTCAAAATTCATCCGCACCTGTACTGTAAGATACATTCTTTAAACAGTGGTAAAAGAGGATGTGGTGCTGATCCTTCAAGAGTCACTCAAAACTTATCTGTCCATAAAGCCTATAAAGAATTATTCTTAATATACAGTTCACAATACTTCAGCATGTTGTTCTAATTAAGTGAGGGTCATTTTATCAGTAAAATACATAAAATTCATATTATTTTTCTTTGAAAGATTTCTATAAATGATTTAAATCATACTTGTTTCTACAATAATTATTTAAAAGTGATCCTATAGCTCCATCTGGTGGCCATTATTGGTACTAAGAATTGCCAGCTTGATTTATATGTTATGATAGTTTTAATTTTATGCTGGCTCTTGAAAATGATAAAGCTATGAAACTTACTGTGCTTCCTTCAAATGATGACTTCTAGGTATATAAAAAATTATGAAGAGTTGGAATTAAAAATTTTAAAGATATAGTAAAATAACTATGGTATTTTTTTATGTTACTTTAATAAATCTCTATGGCCACACCATTTAAGGTATCCTAAACCCATTCGCAATTTAACATCTTCAGTATATGGCTTCATGTTAAAAAAGTTTGGTGTGAACTACTTGTGTCTTCTTGGAGGAGAATGAATTCATTTACAGGCTGAGTTTATCATAAATCCACAATAACATTTCTGAGTTCTGTATCAATCAGTGTTGTTGTTTGTTTATTTTTATTTTTTTATTTTTCATAGGAAGATAACTGACCCTTTACTCTCCTTTTTAATAAATGAGCTATTTATAGCTGTATTTATAAACTGCTTACTACTGACTATTAATATTGGGACAAGGCTTTATGAAGCATGAACTGACTATTTACTAATGAGTGCAGTTATTATAAAGTGTTATCAATGCATTTGCTAATGTTAACAAATTAGACATTATTTTACAGTGTTATCAAATCCCTTAAATGATTTGTAAGTGTTTTGTAATGATTTTATTGACCTAAAAGCATTTGTGAAAGTTCTGCTTGCATTACAGCTTAGTCTTGATCTGTGAGCTGAACAGATTTACTGTTACATCCATGAGATTATGTAAATTCAAATAAATATCATGTCACAGGATGTCAGAGGTCAGTATCAAATTAGTTTGAAATTATTATTTGCAGCACAAATAAGGTTTTTTAGGATTTTTAAAAATCCCTAAAACTGTCAGAAAAGGATAAGGCCTAAGATTTCTATGTGAGTGGCTAAATTTGTTTGTTTTTATAACTATAATGCATAAACTATGAAACTATACAAAATGTATAAAAAAGTACAAGTTATTCTTTTCCAATGTTTTTTATTTATTTACATTTTTTTTTTTTTTTTGGGGATTTACATTTTTAAAAATTAGCCTATGGCAATCATTCTAAACAGCTTGAATAAAACCTGTCAATATTTATTATAGACCACTATAACTGTGTATAATCTAACAAACGAGTTTATTATGAAAATAAAGTGTGTACACCAGATAAATTGGACGATAAAGAAATTGCTAACAATAGTATAATAGAGCATGTTTTAGGTTTTTAGGCGTTTAGATGCAGAAATGGACAAATCAAATGTAAAATCAAATGTAATTGATTTAATTAAATATAGATTAAGTCTTGTTAGAGCAAAATAATAAATAAATACGTACACACATTAAAAAAGCAGCCAAGATGAATGAGTTTAATTTTTTATATAGATTAAAATTGAAGACAGAAGCAGCTGGTATATGCGGTCACTTAATATTAAAATCCAGTAGATCCACTTCAGATTTATTTCTCAACAGTTTATGTTCACGTGGCTGTTTTCGTTTATATTAGCCAAGCTATTATGTATTTTGAAATAATCTTGTCCGTGATGTGTTCGTTCTTACGACGAAAGGCAGAATCCTGCAGCTCGAGAGATATATGTTATTCTGCCAGTCGCGCTTTCAAATAGTCTTGCGCACTTAAACGGGTCACAAACACCTGCATTTAGCTCGTGTAGTGTTATAATGGATGTATTGTGTGCATTTATGGCAATAATTTATTTTGAAAAGCTCTTAAACAAGAATAAATTCGTTTGTTTTGAACTTGTGACACTGTGCGCGCTGATCGGAGGCAGTGATTTCAGATAGGCAGCCGCGAATATTTCATTTTCACACAAACAGTTCAAAAACATCTTAATTTAGCTCTTGGTGTGCTCTAATTGGTGAATTGTGTGATATCGCTGCAATACTTTATTTTTAATAGCTATAAAACAAGAATAAACTCGTTTTTTTCTGAGCTCATCATTCCACACGCTCCTGCTCAGAGCGGTGATTCATCTCTCGTGTTTCTCACGTATCACTGACCACACATCAATTATTAATGAGCCCTGACCTTATAATAATCATATATGTTGGTTTAGCTTGTCAGTGTGAATTAAATCCAAGTATTTATTTGTATTTTAACCGATTTAAAATCGAAACCAAAAGACAGTCTCCTCCCTTTTTTATTCCGGTAACTGCACCTGTAGGGGCGCTATTTCTCTCAGACAATGGAAGTCTAAGCACACACACTCAAACAGAGGGACAGAGTGATATGAGATGTCTGACAGTTTTTTAATTTTCTGTTATCCATACAGTGTTGTAAAGTCATGAAACTATGCATATTTACTCAGAATAACTTTTTTTCTTTATGAAAAAAGGTTTTGAAGTGTTTGGAATTTAAAAATGCAGGAAAATTAATAATTCCATCTTTATTGTCATTTTAAAAAATCCCCACGACAAAACCATCCAAGCTATCCAAAACCCATTCACAATTTAAGTTCCTCAATGTTTTTTCAACATGTACACCAAGTTTGGTGTGTATAGTGTTACTCTCCTCTGAGCAGTATGCATTAATTCACAGCTAAATGTAAAAAACAATCCACATTCAAATCAAAATAGCCGACTTCCTGTTGGTCGTAGCTGATGACTGTGAATTAGAAAGTTGTCCGTCTTGATAAGAACAATTTTTGTACTGAGTTTGGTGTCTGTAGCTAAAACTAACCCCCCCACTTTTGACAAAAGGTGGCGCTATAGAGTGCCTCTTCCACGCCCTCTTATGAAATTTTGCCAGTGTCTAGCTGTCACTAATACTGATATGTGTTCTGAGTTTGATGAAATTCTAAGCATGTTATATGCCTCAAAATCACCTGAGAAGTATTCCAGTTTGACATGTTGCCACGGCAACAATATTTTTAGATATCAATATCCCCCCAGCAGATTTATATCGGCTGTGTTTTAACATTATTCTGATGAAGTTTGAAGCAAATCGAGTAAAAATAAGATGCTGAATTCAAAGCATTTTGAAAATGACACACTTCCTGCTGCCACTTGGTGGCGCTATAACTTTGACTCCTAATAGTCACATATATGCGATCGACATCATACAATGAATAATCTGATGAAGTTTGATTAAAATTAGGAAATGTATGTGGATGGTATTAGACACTTCCTGTTTCTCATTTCTCGCCATAATTTCAAAGCCTCGCCACGAGCAAACCGTTTGAGATATCAAAAATCCCCTGGCAATTTTTCATCCCCAATGTCTTGAGATCATGTTGACCGAGTTTGGCGGCAATCGAGTAAAAAACCTATGACAAGTATTTCAAATTCCAGAGCATGCACTTTTTACATAACTCTAAATAGCTGACTTCCTGTTGGGCGGAGCCTATGATATGCAATACGAAAGTTGTTCGGCACGATGAGATCTATATGTGTACTGAGTTTCATATGAATATGTGCAAGTATGTGTGAGCTATACATCAACATTTATAACTGTGATCCAGGGGGCGCCGTAGAGCCCCTGTGCCACGCCCAGGTCTCAGCCTCTGCAGGCTCCTTCAGGCCACAGATTCCAAAGTGTGCGCAAATTTTCAAGAGTTTTTGAGTATGTTAAGGACCCCAAAAGCCCCCACAACTTTGACGACAAATATGAATAATAAACCCCAAATAGCCAACTTCCTGTTGGGCGGAGCCTATGATATGCAATACGAAAGTTGTTTGTATTGATGAGTTCTATATGTGTACCGAGTTTCGTATGTCTATGTGCAAGTATGTATGATATATGGCCCTCCATATTCCAGGGGGCGCTGTAGAGCCCCTGTGCCACGCCCGTGTATCAGTCTCTGCCCGGCCCTAATGGCCGCAGGTTCCAATGTGTGTGCCAATTTTCAAGACTTTTTAAGCATGTTAAGGCCCCAAAAGCCCCCGAAACCTTGAAGAAAAATAATAATAATAAATAATAATAATAATAATAATAATAATAATAACAAATAATCCTAAGGAAAACAATAGGGCTCTCGCCCTCCAGGCTTGAGCCCTAATAATTAAAGCTGCAAGCAGCGATGAACGGGCCCTCGCACCCGGGCTCACCGGCAGCGAGTGGCTTTAGTTAATAGGTGAACGGTGAGAAATATGCGTTTAAACTCATAAATATAAGTAGAATATATCAATGTTTATTCCATATATGTGCCAATCTTCCTGTTGCCAGCAGGTGGCGCTATCATTATAATGGAATATTGGCCTTCAGATGTGTTCAGGGCAGGACTTTTATCGAACATGTGAGGTTTGGGGAGGATTGGACATTTTATGCCTGAGTTACAACAACATCCTATTTCATGGCGAAACAATGAAATTTGTCAGGCCGCCATGGACACGCCCTTTAACGAAACCTCAAGATCTTCGCAATTTAAGATCGCAAAAGGCTTTAGATTACACTGACCAAGTTTGGTGTTGATCTGAATAAATATCTAGGAGGAGTTCGTTAAAGTACAACCCCTGAAAATGGCCAAAACAACACTAATTTTGCAGAGAAAATTCCAAATAACTGACTTCCTGTTGGGATTCGGATTTCGTACCAAGAGACTTTTTCGTAGATATTGGTGTGTTACATATGTGTACCGATTTTTGTACATGTACGTGAAACATAGCTCAAGGCGCACTCCGTTTAAAGTGTATACGCACTCCGTTGAAAGTGTATAGGTGGCGCTATCGAGCCATTTTGCCACACTCGATGGAATATTGGCCTTCAGATCTGTCCAGGCCAGGACCCTTATCACACAAGTGAAGTTTGGGCAAGATCGGACATTTTATGCCTGAGTTATAACATCTTTTATTCCCATGGCGAGACATTGAACTTCATCACGGCGCCATGGACACACCTTTTAACAAAAACTCAAGATCTTCACAACTAAACATCACACAGGTCTTTAGATTAGACTGACCACAAAAAAGACATTGATGTCATAAAATTTCTAGGAGTAGTTTGTCGCAGTGTAAAATATGTAACTTCCTGTTGCCAATAGGTGGCGCTATGACTATAACTGAATATTGGCATGTAGATCTGTTCAGGTCAAGAGTCTTATCCAACATGTGAAGTTTGGGGCAGATTGGACATTGTATGTCTGAGTTACAGCAACTTCCTTTTTCATGGCGAAACATCGAAATTTGTCAGGCCGCCATGGACCCGCCCTTTAACGAAACCTCAAGTCCTTCGCAATTTATTATCGCAAAGGGCTTTAGATTACACTGACCAAGTTTGGTGTTGATCTGAATAAATCTCTAGGAGGAGTTCGTTAAAGTACAACCCCTGAAAATGGCAAAAACAACACCAATTTTGAAGGGAAAATTCAAAATAACCGACTTCCTGTTGGGATCCGGATTTCGTACCAAGAGACTTTTTTGTAGGTATTGGAGTGTTACATGTGTGTACCAATTTTTGTACATGTACGTGAAACATAGCTCGAGGCGCACTCCGTTGAAAGTGTATAGGTGGCGCTATAGAGCCATTCTGCCACACCCGGTGGAATATTGGCCTGAAGATCTGTTCAGGCCAGGACTCTTATCACACATGTGAAGTTTGGGGAAGATCGGACATTTTATGCCTGAGTTATAACATCTTTTATTCGCATGGCGAGACATCGAACTTCGTCGCGGCGCCATGAACAAGCCTTTTAACGAAAACTCAAGATCTTCACAACTGAACATCGCACAGGCCTTTAGATTAGACTGACCACAAAAAAGACATTGATGTCATAAAATTTCTAGGAGTAGTTCGTCGCAGCGTAAAATATGTCACTTCCTGTTGCCAATAGGTGGCGCTATGACTATAACTGAATATGGGCATGTCAATCTGTTCAGGTTCGGAGTCTCATCAAACATGTGAAGTTTGGGGCAGATTGGTCATTGTATGTGTGAGTTATAGCAACTTCATTTTTCATGGCGAATCATCGAAATTCGCCAGGCCGCCACGGACACGCCCTTCAACGAAAAGTCAGGATCTTCGCAATTTAACATCGCAAAGGCCTTTAGATTAGGCATACCAAATTTGGTGTTGATTTGAAGAACATCTCTAGGAGGAGTTCGTTAAAATACAACACATGGAAATGACCAAAATTACACAAAATATGCTCATAATATTAAAAATAACCGACTTCCTGTTGGGTTTAGAATTTCGCTCCAAGAGTCTTTTTTGTAGGTATTGGTGTGTTACATATGTGTGCCAATTTTCGTGCATGTACGTGAAACATAGCTGGAAGGCTGTTGATTTTCTTGGTATAGGTGGCGCTGTCGAGCCATTTTGCCACACCCTCTTCTGAATCCTATATCAGACGAAAATTTTCACTAGGTTTGACGAGTGTGCAAAGTTTCATGACTTTTTGAGCATGTTAAAGCCCTCAAAAATGCGATTCATTCGGGAGAAGAAGAAGAAGAAGAAGAATAATAATAAATTAAAGCTGCAAGCAGCGATGAACGGGCCCTCGCACCCGGGCTCACCGCCATCGTGTGGCTTTAGTAAAAAGGTGAACGTTGAGAAATATGCATTTAATGTCCTAAATATAAGTGGAATGTATCAAAGTATATCCCATATATGTGCCAATCTTACCGTTGCCAGCAGGTGGCGCTATCATTATAATGGAATATTGGCCTTCAGATGTGTTCAGGCCAGGACTCTTATCAAACATGTGAAGTTTGGGGAAGATTGAACATTTTATGCTTGAGTTACAACAACTTCTCTTGCTGTGGCAAGACATCAAATTTTGTCATAGCGCCATGGAAACGCCCTTTAACAAAAACTCAAGATCTCCAAAAGTTAACATTGCACAGGCCTTTAGATTAGACTGACCACAAAATATATGTTAATCTCAAAATAATTATAGGAGTAGTTTGTTGCAGCATAAAACATGTCACTTCCTGTTGCCAATAGGTGGCGCTATGACTATAACTGAATGTGGGCATGTAGATCTGTTAAGGGCAGAAGTTTTATCTAACATGTGAGGTTTGGGGCAGATTGGACATTGTATGTCTGAGTTACAGCAACTTCCTTTTTCATGGCGAAACATCGAAATTTGTCAGGCCGCCATGGACACGCCCTTTAACGAAATCTAAAGATCTTCGCAATTTAACATCGCAAAGGGCTTAAGATTACACTGACCAGGTTTGGTGTTGATCTGAATAAATCTCTAGGAGGAGTTCGTTAAAGTACAACCCCTGAAAATGGCAAAAACAACGCCAATTTTGCAGAGAAAATTCTAAATAACCGACTTCCTGTTGGGATTCGGATTTCGTACCAAGAGACTTTTTTGTAGGTATTGGTGTGTTACATGTGTAACCGATTTTTGTACATGTACGTGAAACATAGCTCGAGGCGCACTCTGTTGAAAGTGTATAGGTGGCGCTATCGAGCCATTTTGCCACACCTGATGGAATTATGGCCTTCAGACGTGTTCAGGCCAGGACTCTTATCACACATGTGCAGTTTGGGGAAGATCGGACATTTTATGCCTGAGTTATAACATCTTTTATTCCCATGGCGAGACATCGAACTTCGTGACGGCGCCATGGACACGCCTTTTAACGAAAATTCAAGATCTTCACAACTTAACATCGCACAGGCCTTTAGATTAGACTGACCACAAAAAATACATTGATGTCATAAAATTTCTAGGAGTAGTTCATCGCAGTGTAAAATATGTCACTTCCTGTTGCCAGTAGGTGGCGCTATGACTATAACTGAATATGGGCATGTCAATCTGTTCAGGTCAGGAGTCTCATCAAACATGTGAAGTTTGGGGCAGATTGGTCATTGTATGTCTGAGTTATAGCAACTTCCTGTTTCATGGCGAATCATCGAAATTCGCCAGGCCGCCACGGACACGCCCATTAACGAAAACTCAAAAGCTTCGCAATTTAACATCGCAAAGGCCTTCAGATGAGGCATACCAAATTTGGTGTTGATCTGAATGAATCTCTAGGAGGAGTTCGCTAAAATACAACGCATGGAAATGACAAAAATGACACAAAATTTGCTCATAATATTAGTAATAACCGACTTCCTGTTGGGTTTCGGATTTTGCTCCAAGAGACTTTTTTGTAGGTATTGGAGAGTTACATGTGTATACCGATTTTCATACATGTACATGAAACGTAGCTCGAGGCGCACACCGTTGAACGTGTATAGGTGGCGCTGTTGAGCCATTTTGCCACACCCACTTCTGAAACCCATATCAGACGTAAATTTTCGCCAGTTCTGAGGTGTGTGCAAAGTTTCATGACTTTTCGAGCATGTTTAGGCCCTTCAAAAACGCGATTCATTGGGGAGAAGGAAAAAATAATAATAATAATAATAAACAAGCAGATACAATAGGGTCCTCACACCTTCGGTGCTCGGGCCCTAATTAAAGCTGCAAGCAGCGATGAACGGGCCCTCGCACCCGGGCTCACCGGCAGCGAGTGGCTTTAGTTAATAGGTGAACGGTGAGAAATATGCGTTTAAACTCATAAATATAAGTAGAATATATCAATGTTTATTCCATATATGTGCCAATCTTCCTGTTGCCAGCAGGTGGCGCTATCATTATAATGGAATATTGGCCTTCAGATGTGTTCAGGGCAGGACTTTTATCGAACATGTGAGGTTTGGGGAGGATTGGACATTTTATGCCTCAGTTACAAACAACATCCTATTTCATGTCAAAACATCGAAATTGTCAGGCCGCCATGGACACGCCCTTTAATGACACCTCAAGATCTTCGCAATTTGAGATCGCAAAAGGCTTTAGATTACACTGACCAAGTTTGGTGTTGATCTGAATAAATCTCTAGGAGGAGTTTGTTAAAGTCCAACCCCTGAAAATGGCCAAAACAACACTAATTTTGCAGAGAAAATTCTAAATAACTGGGGATTCGGATTTCGTACCAAGAGACTTTTTCGTAGATATTGGTGTGTTACATGTGTGTACCGATTTTTGTACATGTACGTGAAACATAGCTCGAGGCGCACTCCGTTTAAAGTGTATACGCACTCCGTTGAAAGTGTATAGGTGGCGCTATCGAGCCATTTTGCCACACTCTATGGAATATTGGCCTTCAGATCTGTTTAGGCCAGGACCCTTATCACACATGTGAAGTTTGGGCAAGAACGGACATTTTATACCTGAGTTATAACATCTTTTATTCCCGTGGCGAGACATCGAACTTCATCACGGCGCCATGGACACGCCTTTTAACAAAAATTCAAGATCTTCACAACTAAACATCACACAGGTCTTTAGATTAGACTGACCACAAAAAAGACATTGATGTCATAACATTTCTAGGAGTAGTTTGTCGCAGTGTAAAATATTTAACTTCCTGTTGCCAATAGGTGGCGCTATGACTATAACTGAATATTGGCATGTACATCTGTTCAGGTCAAGAGTCTTATCCAACATTTGAAGTTTGGGGCAGATTGGACATTGTATGTCTGAGTTACAGCAACTTCCTTTTTCATGGCGAAACATCGAAATTTGTCAGGCCGCCATGGACCCGCCCTTTAACGAAACCTCAAGTCCTTCGCAATTTATTATTGCAAAGGGCTTTAGATTACACTGACCAAGTTTGGTATTGATCTGAATAAATCTCTAGGAGTAGTTCGTTAAAGTACAACCCCTGAAAATGGCAAAAACAACACGAATTTTGAAGGGAAAATTCAAAATAACCGACTTCCTGTTGGGATCCGGATTTCGTACCAAGAGACTTTTTTGTAGATATTGGTGAGTTACATGTGTTTACCAGTTTTTGTACATGTACGTGAAACATAGCTCGAGGCGCACTCCGTTGAAAGTGTATAGGTGGCGCTATAGAGCCATTCTGCCAGACCCGGTGGAATATTGGCCTTCATATCTGTTCAGGCCAGGACTCTTATCACACATGTGAAGTTTGGGGAAGATCGAACATTTTATACCTGAGTTATAACATCTTTTATTCCCATGACGAGACATCGAACTTCGTCGCGGCGCCATGAACACGCCTTTTAACGAAAACTCAAGATCTTCACAACTGAACATCGCACAGGCCTTTAGATTAGACTGACCACAAAAAAGACATTGATGTCATAGAATTCCTAGGAGTAGTTCGTCGCAGCGTAAAATATGTCACTTCCTGTTGCCAATAGGTGGCGCTATGACTATAACTGAATATGGGCATGTCAATCAGTTGAGGTTCGGAGTCTCATCAAACATGTGAAGTTTGGGGCAGATTGGAAATTGTATGTCTGAGTTATAGCAACTTCATTTTTCATGGCGAATCATCGAAATTCGCCAGGCCGCCACGGACACGCCCTTCAACGAAAACTCAAGATCTTCGCAATTTAACATCGCAAAGGCCTTTAGATTAGGCATACCAAATTTGGTGTTGATTTGAAGAAATCTCTAGGAGGAGTTCGTTAAAATACAACATATGGAAATGACCCAAATTACACAAAATTTGCTCATAATATTACAAATAACCGACTTACTGTTGGTTTTAGAATTTTGCTCCAAGAGTCTTTTTTGTAGGTATTGGTGTGTTACATATGTGTGCCAATTTTTGTGCATGTACGTGAAACATAGCTCGAAGGCTGTTGATTTTCTTGGTATAGGTGGCGCTGTCGAGTCATTTTGCCACACCCTCTTCTGAATCCTATATCAGACGAAAAATTTTCACCTGGTTTTACGCGTGTGCAAAGTTTCATGACTTTTTGAGCATGTTTAAGCCCTCAAAAATGCGATTCATTTTGGAGAAGCGGAAGAATAAGAATAAATATAGCTGCAAGCAGCGATGGCGGGCTCAAGCCGTCAGTGCAACGCCACCCCGGTGGCATCGGGAAAACTGTGCCCAGCGGGCATAAGCATTTACAGTAACCCTCTGGCAATCAAGTTTTACGGGATACGGCAGTTAAAGGGTTAATCCGACCCATCTAGACTTTGAAATCACATACACAGAACAACTTTAGTAAACACTTTATTTTAATATATATAAAAAATGTATAAGGTGTGCATTGTAGCTGACACCTAAATTAACACATAAAAATTGTTTTATGACTGCAAGTCTTTCTCCTCAAATGCTATTGAGCTTCAAATTTGCTTTTGAGTCCATGTGAAAAAGTAGCATAATTTACATATGACTTACAGTTTGTTTTAATAAACATCAAACATTCAATTTAATTGTGCATTATAGCTGTCACGTAGATGAACAATTACAGTTGTTTTTATGACTGTAAGTCATACTCTTCAAATGCTACTGATGTTAGAAAAGTGTATAACAAGATCACATATAACTTTAGAGACGGTCCCTAAATTTGAGACTCTCGAATGTCCTGTAAATGTTCCTGAATTTGATCAAACTTCATTGGTTTGTTCGTTGTATGATACCGATCGTATATATGTGACTATTAAGAGTCAACGTTATAGCGCCACCAACTGGCAGCAGGAAGTGAGTCATTTTCAAAATGTTTTGAATTTAGCATCTTATTTTTACTCGATT